>NC_134486.1:241991313-242060198 GCF_040206685.1 Ascaphus truei | reverse complement strand
TCTCTTTCCTCTCTCTTCCCTCCTCTTTCTCCTCCCTATTTCTCTCCTCTCTCCTCTCCTCTCCCTCTCTCCTCCCTCTCTCCTCTCCCTCTCTCCTCTCCCTCTCTTCCTCTCCCTCTCTTCCTCTCCCTCCTTCCTCTCCCTCTCTTCCTCTCCCTCTCTTCCTCTCCCTCTCTTCCTCTCCCTCTCTTCCTCTCCCTCTCTTCCTCTCCCTCTCTTCCTCTCCCTCTCTCCTCTCTCTCCCCCTCTCTGTATCTGGATATCTTATTTACCCTATATATCTTAACTGTCCTATACTACACCGAAATAACCTATACTGCTTTCTTCCAGATCTGACTCAAGCTTCACACGGAAGACATTGGAACCCCCCCTAACCCAGAAGACAGGTAGGGAACACATCCCCTCCAACTTATAACATTGCGGGAATGAGGTACCTGGACATTGAGGGACTGCGGATCAGGTAAGATCCCAGGCGGATTGCTGCTTTAGATATTGTGAAGCGGGGACGTCCAGACACTGGTTAAGGGGTGCAGGAAACTAGTCATTCACCTGTGGCTTTTATTTCTAGATCCCATACTTACACACACACACACACACACACACACACACACACACACACACACACACACACACACACCACACGTAACAAGGACTAATTGTAGTATAATGTAAGAAATACATTTGTCAAAAACGAATGTTGTTCTGACTAGGAATTTATTAAATGTATTTTATTTATATATTTTATTTTAAAGCGGGGTTGGGGGCGGGACTAGGTGGCGAGTAGATTTTTTGGTTGGGCGAGTAGATTTTTGGGTGATTTGTCGAACACTATATATATATATATATATATACACAAAAGAGAAGAAACACACAGCGCAATCCCACAGAACTATCAATCTCATAAATTAATATTACCACATATAAATCAGAGGGTATTAACCCTTACAATCTATCTGTCCCTGACTCAAAGGAAAAACACTCCAACACACAGCACTGAACAGAGTGGGTCCCACACCAAAAACACTGATAAAAATGTATATTATCCTTTATTGATCCATAGTTTAAAAAAACGGAGGTAAGTACCCTCCTAAGCTTTGGGTGTTATAACTACATCTCTAACATTAATGAATGTCCGTTAATCAATCAATGTATGCATTTAATGTATGAAGGCAAATAAGTAAATAATTTATGTACAGTAGCAGTGTTTGTGTATGTGAAATGAATTAGTAGCAAGTTAAATAACTATATATAATACAACTCAATTTAATACAGTGTAATTAAGGATAACCCCACCAACCAGAAGGGAGGACCCCATCCAACAGCGGAGAGGTCCAAACACTGAGCCCCATCGAGAGCTTCCACGGACGACCGAGTTTGCGGACTCAGGAGATGAGGAAATGGACTGTTCATATGGCAGAACCACTGCCACAGCTTGTCTCCGAGGGGACCACAATCCGTGGCTAGTCCCAGCATCTCTGGAGGGGACAAAAGTAAACGCCATGCTGGACTCGGGCTCTGGAAAAACCCTGATCCTAGAGGGCCTAATTCCAAGCAATAGACTATCTTATGACTCTCCTTGGAATATCGAGTGTATCCATGGGGATACAAAGAGATACCCGACGGCGAACGTTACACTGCGTATCCAGGATCAAGAGGCTAGCCTACTAGTGGGAGTTGCTCCCTGGCTTCCTGCTCCTGTTCTACTTGGCCGAGACTGGCCCTACCTCGAAACATTGTTGGCCCCTACTCCTACGGAGCCTACTTCTCTGGTACCGGAGAAGCCCGGAGACTTGTTCCCTTTTTCCCCAGAGATTTTCCCCCGTAGACACCATGTCCCAAAGACACGTAAACAGAGACGTGCGGAAAAAGAGGACTGGTTAAGAAAGGCTGGGACTTTTGGTAACATTAGTCAGCCCAAAGGACTGCAGGTCATGGCCGGGGATGACCAGGGTGGGGAACAGATAGATACGGGAGTGTTGCCAGACCTGGATCTTCCTGACTTCCGTCAGAGGCAGAGGGAGGACCCAGTTCTGGCTAGACAATATGAGAAGGTGGTACAGGTCAACATCAAGATAATAGATGAACAAGGTGTAAAAGTGTTTCCACATTTTGAACTGTTGAATGACATACTATATCGTGTGAATAAGGTTACACAAACAGGGGAGGTCATTCGACAGATGCTAGTCCCTAAAGGGTTGATTAAAACAGTGTTTACCCTAGCCATACTCTCCTTTGGGCAGAGATAAGACCATGGACTGCATCTCGTCCCGGTTTTACTGGCCAGGCATACATGGTGACATCATGAAACTATGTGAGACATGTCCTGAATGCCAGTTAACTAGCCAAAAAGGACAGAAGCCGGCTCCTTTGGTTCCTCTGCCCTTGGTAGCCGTCCCATTCGAGAGAATTGGGGTAGATCTGGTCGGACCTTTAGAACCCTCTGCAAAGGGACATAAATTTATACTCGTTGTTGTTGATTATGCCACCAGGTATCCTGAGGCCTTCCCTCTGAGATCAGCCACTGCTAAACAGGTTGCTCACAGGCTGTTAGAACTGTTTTCTAGGGTAGGACTTCCACAAGTAATGTTAACTGTCCAGGGAACAAATTTCATGGCAAAGTTAATGCAGGATGTCCTGAAGTTATTGGAGGTAAAATCCGTCCGGACCTCGGTCTACCATCCTCAGACTGATGGATTGGTAGAGAGGTTTAACCGTACTTTAAAAACTATGCTTAGGAAGTTTGTGGACACTGAAAAGCGAGCTTGGGATGAACTTCTCCCTTTCCTGTTGTTTGCGGTACGAGAAGTTCCCCAATCATCCACAGGCTTCTCCCCGTTTGAGCTCCTATATGGACGCCAACCTCGGGGTATTCTCGACCTACTGAAGGAATCCTGGGAGTAGGAGCCCTCCCCCTCCAAGAATACCCTTCAGTATGTCATAGACCTTAGAAACCGCCTAGACATGATAGGTCGGTTTGCGAAGGAAAACCTCAAATCTGCTCAAGAACGTCAAGAGAGGCAGTACAACCAAAATGCTCGCTTGAGGGTCTTCCAACCTGGGGACCAAGTGATGCTACTACTACCGACATCAGAGAGTAAACTCCTTGCGAAGTGGCAGGGTCCTTTCCAAGTTCTCCGCCGCACCGGGGAGGTGAACTATGAGATCTCTCAACCAGGGTCCAGGAAGGGTAAACAAATCTACCATGTGAACCTCCTGAAACCCTGGAAAACGATGAGATCGCTGTTCATTCACCCTCGGGAAGGAGAGACGGATTTGGGTCCAAAGCTTCCAAAGGGTAGTACGTACACTGACCATCAGGTTCCCATGGGAGAGCAGTTAACAACGGAACAAAGGTCAGACCTACTTGATGTATGTGACCAGTTCCCAGATGTTTTTTCTGAGCTGCCAGGGCAGACTGATTTAGTGTCCCGTAGGATTGAGACAGAACCTGGCGTAAAAGTACGGTCCCGTCCCTATAGATTGCCAGAGGGCCGAAAAGACCTGGTAGAGATGGAGATAATAGACATGTTGGAATTGGGCGTGATCGAGGAGTCCCACAGCGAATGGTGTAGCCCTATCGTGTTGGTCCCTAAACCAGATGGGAAGGTGAGGTTTTGCGTGGATCTGCGAAAGGTAAATGCTGTATCCAGATTTGATGCATATCCAATGCCTAGGGTGGATGAATTGCTTGATTCGCTTGGTAAAGCAGAGTATATCTCCACCCTAGATCTCACGAAAGGATATTGGCAGATACCTCTAGCGGAAGAATCCAAATGCAAAACTGCCTTCGCCACCCCTCTCGGTTTATACCAATTCGTCACTATGCCATTTGGGTTACATGGGGCTCCAGCCACATTCCAAGGTTAATGGACAAGGTACTACGACCCCATAGGGCATATGCCGCGGCCTACTTGGATGACATTGTCATCTATAGCAGACACTGGCAGTCTCATATAAAAAGGTTAAGGGCAGTCCTAACGTCCTTAAGAGAAGCAGGGCTCACTGCAAATTCAAAAAAATGTGCCCTGGGTAAATCCACTACAAAGTACTTGGGCTATGCCGTTGGGGGAGGGATAGTAAGGCCACTAGCTAGCAAGGTGGCCGCCATAAAGGAAGTCCCCACCCCACAGACAAAGACACAGGTCCGCTCCCTTTTGGGGTTAGCAGGGTATTACCGGCGGTTTATCCCCAATTTTTCAGACATATCTGCACCCCTAACAGATCTGACAAAAAAGAGTGCCCTGACCCAAGTTAAATGGTCTTGGGAGTGCCAAGACGCCTTTGACATGCTAAAAAAGTGCCTGTCAGAGGGCCCCGCTCTTCGGAGCCCAGATTTTAAAGAGCCCTTCATCATCCAGACGGATGCCTCAGAGGTAGGACTGGGAGCAGTGCTGTCTCAGCAATTTGATGGTGTTGAACACCCCATACTGTTCATCAGCCGGAAGCTGTTCCCAAGGGAAGTGAGGTATTCCGTTATTGAGAAGGAGTGCCTCGCTGTAAAATGGGCAATTGAGGCCTTGAGACATTATGTCGCCGGAGTAAACTTCACCCTAGTCACTGACCATGCGCCCTTGAAGTGGTTAAACACCATGAAGGACACAAATCCAAGGTTGACCAGGTGGTATATTGCCCTCCAACCCTTCTCTTTTGATATTCAGCATAGACCTGGAAAGGACCATGGAAATGCTGATTTTTTGTCAAGGGAAGGAGAGGAGGGTCGGGCTTCAGCCGTGTGGGACACTAGCCACACACAAACAGGGGAGGTATGTGACAGAGTGAAGTCAACTCCTATCAGTTACGCATGGGAGACATATGTCTGAGTGCTTCATCCAGCACTCATAAGGGTTAACTCAGGTGGAAGTTAGGAAATCAGAACTCTTTAGCTGACACCTGAGAGCCAGCAAGGTAGATAAAGGATCATGTGACTGGCAGTAGCTGCCAGAGAGAGAGAGAGAGAAGCACACTGCTGCGTGAGCCCTTAGCCAGAGGGATTTCACCAAAGACTACTTCAACTAAAGTAAGGATTATTCATTTGTTTACTGACTGCTTAAAGTACCCTTATGGTTTGGGTCTGGTTTAGCCAGCCAGCCTGCTAGATAGGTCTGCTGTGTTATTAGTCAGTTTTTCTCCCAAAGTGGAGCAGGATTTATTTTGTTAAAGGGACAGTGTACCCGCATGTTATGTTACTGTGGAGAAATAAAGCCACTGAACGTTTTTATTTATCCTGAAACTATACGTGTGGACTGTTCCCTGACCTCGGCTACAGGCCGTCCTGCCACAGAGATCACATAACCATTCAATTTAATAATTATACATAGATGTTATGTATGGTCTCTATATATACGTAGTCAGGAAGTTTATGGGTATCTAAAAATTAAATAATCAATTCTTCAATTAACCAATTAATAGCAGGAGGAGGGTATTTAACCTAAGGTAAGGGACAGACAGGGACATCATCCCCTGACGAAGCCGTAAGGGAGAAACGCATAGGGCGTGTTGATAGTAGTGTTCACGAGTTGGCAGGAGCCAGGAGACACACTCTAATCCTGTGAGAACTACCGGCATTTGTGACGTCACAAGCGGGAGCGGGGTGTTGACGCGAGACGGAGTGATGTCATCACGCCGCGCAGAGGCACCGGAGAAGCCCAGGAGGTTCAGAGAGTTATCTACTGGGAAGTAACAACACCCAGGAGTGTCGTGAGGGAATACACCGAAGCACATTGGAAGTGCACCAAGACCCCGTGAGTACCGTGCGTACCAGGAGGGTTATGAGGAGCACTCGGGACCCAGATATATGAACTGTCTGTGACTTTGCAATTAGAGTCCAAGACACCGTACACCAGAGGAACAGCAGAGGTGTACAGGGACATTATTAAAGGAACAGTGAATGCGGTGAGCCCAGCCGGGAGCCGGTAGACTTGATGAGTGTGAGATACTCTGACATTCTCAATTGCTTTTTAAGAACTCACAAAGTGTGAGTTTTTTCTACCTATTATGATCTATTAAGTTTTATTATTAAACAGTGTTACACTATTTTGTGTGTTCTTTACTTCCCCATTTATATACACCCAAACCTATGAGATGGAGGCCCGGCAGTGAGGAATTGTTGCAGATTAGCCGAAGAAATAGAACCAGGAACGTCTCCAGAGTACTGTATGCAGTTCCAGATCCCAGGGTGGATAAAAGGCCTTAATTACAAAAAACGCTGTGAGTGCATATCTTATCAATTAAGGGGTTAATTTTCTAGACATACTACCCTATGTTGTTTTTCTTTCTTGTCTCCCCATGCGCCTAGGTCATTCTTCTGATATATATATATATATATACAGTGTTCAACAAACCTATACATTTGCACGCCCCGGGCGAGTGGATTTAACATCGTGGCGAGCTCCTATTGGCTCAAGCAGCACATGTGTGGTACTAGGTGGCGAGTAGATTTTTTTGTTGGGCGAGTAGATTTTTTGGTGATTTGTCGACCACTGTGTATATATATATATATATATATATATATATATATATATTTTTTTTTTTTTTTAAGTGAAAGAGTAGAACTGTACATGGTCCTGTGTATAATCCCGGGTTAACCTATGAGTTTATAATGTGAGTACAATGTAAATTGTATGTTGAGATGGATATGTGTCAGAGTATAATGTGGAATTTAATGTACATTTACTAGTTGGTTCTGTTGATTTAGGGCTCCCTCTGCTGGTTATTGTGGTGTGCTGCCAAACATTGTCATGTGATGATTTATAAAGAGTGCGACATACTGTAGCAACATATACTAAAATGAAATATTAGCATAACTCAGTAACAGCAGCATATAGGGCCATGTTAATGTAATGGTGTTTGCCTGGGCCCATCTCATATTGACCTCTTTCTGTGGAAATTGACCCCTATTACATGAAGTGTAGTGTGGTGCACCTGCTGGCTTACAGAATCCCTGAGTCTCCCGCGATGGTATGGGGAATGGCATCAGGACTGGCTTATGAGGTAGTGCTGAGTTATACTCACTCATGGTACAGCGCCTCCATCTCTTCCAGACCCCCAGCGTAGTAGGGAGCAGTCTCTGAAAGAGAACCTCTATGTGCGTCTTCTCCCTGAATGACTCCACTCTCAGGCAAGAAGGGTTCTTTGGCAACAGCATACTTTATTTAGTCAGACAATGGCAGACTGCCCATCATTGCAGCCTGGTCTTCAGCCGCTCATTATAGGTTGCCAACTCAAAGGAAGTCCCTGACCGTACACTCCCAGGCAGGGGCACTGAAAGCAGGTCTAGCTCTTCCCTTATTCTCTGATGGAGGGCCACAAAACCTGCCAGAGCCCTGACAGTTTGCTGGACAGACTCACCTCACTCATAGGTGGTGAGGCACACTGCTAAATATAGGAAGTGTTGTGCACTAAATAGCTCCAATAGGTACCACCCCTCTGTCACTGTAATTGGACACAGGGCCTGATGACATTACCTTCACCAGATACTACACAACACATGGGGGTGGGGGAAAAACCCCATGATTACTCCTGGCAATCTGCCCTTAACAGGGATTATTGCACAGGAGGAGAAAGGCATGTAACCCCAAAACTACCCAGGGCTACACTCTCCCTCTGGTGGATCCAATGGTCCCCACTTGGTCCTAAATTTGCTGGGCCTTCCTTCAATTGAACAACCTGCAAAACATAACAATACAACAGTTATACATCAATACAAAAATACAATTATAAATACATAATACATCATAAGTGCATTACTGTATACAGAGCCTCATCCCACATCCTAGAATTACTCCCAATGGAGAATCCAACTTTAATAATAGTGCCTGGGATCAGGTTTCTTCACCTCTCGCCCGTTGTGATCTACGATAATGATAAAATAAGATCTGGGCGGCGCGCTCTCTGGTCGGTTCTCCAGCTTATGCTTATAAGTGTTCCGGCCTATACTCCAAATGCGGATCAAATAGCACACCCTCTCTTCTGTGCGGTAAGCAGAGTGACTAGCCTTCGATTTTAGATAATCCTCTACGGCTTCCCTTAGCCAGGTGTCCCTATTATCCTCAATCTCCTGCATAATGGGTTCAGAGACATAAGGATACTCAAACCCATGCGATTGCTTATACCAGGCTACTATGGCTCTCTCTGCCCAGCTCACCCTGACGAGTTTCTTGTTTCCTGCCTTACCTGGCAGTACCCAGGACAGAGGCTCTTCTGGTGCTATAATATATACTATAGAAGATCCTTTGGGCACAACTATTCCCTTCTGAATTTCATACCATCTCCTCACTAGCTCCTCTTGGGCTTTGTTGCAGGGTACATGCAACCACACACGCGGGTTCTTTGGATAAGGCTTATTTATTTGAGCCTTAAAACATACAGCACACCACAAACAAATAGCTTCTTATCAGCAAACAAAAGAAAATAACTTCTTTTTCAGCAGACAAAACAAAATAGCTTCTTTTTAGCAGACAGAACAAAATAGCTTCTCTTTAGCAGACAAAACAAAAATAAGGCAGCTTCTCTTTGTATTTAGGAGACAGACAGTTCATCACACTTGTACTTTGCACCACAGACCTTACAGCAGTAATCTCTTCAGCACTTTCAGTCCTGTCTCCTCACCAGCTCTCTTGCATGTGTGTACAGGAAGAACAAAGCAGAAGTGATCTGCTACCAGTGCTCAGGGGCCAAAAAGCGTAGGAATGTCCTTAGTGTTAAAACACACGTATGAGGCACTAACATGAGCAAATGAACAGTTCTCAGCGGACAAAATAAAGCAATGTTTAATGCTTATTATGTTATTGTGTGTTACATTTACCTTTGGTTATTGGTATTACTCTCCAATTATATATATTTTATTTATTAATTTATCATCCTGTCTCTGATCATATTTTGATAATGTTATTTCATTGTTATTTATCGTTATTTCTTTATTTTAATCCTCTCCTTGCTCTAACTCATGTTGCTTGTATGTTGGTTTTATATTGTTCTTGCCATTACTGTTGATATTATCTTACAGTATTGTTGCAATTATTATTGTTATTCTGGTTGTTTAAATGTTATTATGTAATAGTTACACTTGTATGTTTTTACCCGTCTCTTTTCTCTTATACACTGCTTTGTCTGTATAGACCTAATGGCACTCTAATTAATTAACTTTCAGCTGTTTAGAGGAGTTACCATTGTTAACTACTTTTGTGATTAGCCTATCACAGTATAGCTGGTGGTATATAGAGGAGTATGCAGATGGTCTACCACTCACTCTTTGACAAAGTCCCCTGTGGATGAAATGCCTCAGAGGTTTCTAGCTTTGTGATTGTCCCTTTTTTCAATAAATAGTCGTTTTTGTTAGAGCTGCGTTTGGTTTACCTACTTACCTCAGTGCACCGCTCCTTCCTCTCATTGCATGTGGGCACAGCCTGGGGTTTTAACACCTTGATTATGCAGCTGGGGTCAGACTAATTAAGCAGCCCTTCTCAACTTAACCTCGTCACTGCTGCACTGCAAGCCTAAACATAGGTTTTCCAGGCATATGGCTGGTGACGTTCATTCACCCTGTCACATTCCTCCCCTGTTAGTGTGTGGCTGGGGCCACGCACGGCTGAAGCCCGATCCTCCACACCTTCTCTAGAAAAGAAGTCAGCATTTGCATTTTATTTTCCAGGCCTGTGCTGAATCTCAAATGAGAAGGGTTGGAGGGCCATATACCACCTGGTCAATCTAGCATTGGAATCCTTCATGCTATTTAACGACTTTAATGGAGCATGGTCCGTCACCAGAGTAAAATGGACTCCTGCCAGGTAATGCCTCAAAGCCTCGATTGCCCACTTTACTGCGAGGCCCTCTGATAGACACCTTTTTATGTCCTCGAAGGCTCTCTGACACTCCCTTGACCATACCACTTGTGTAGGGTCAGACTTTTTTGTGAGGTCCGTTAATGGGGCTGCAACTTCCGAGTAGTTGGGGATGAACCGCCAATAGTACCCTGCTAAACCCAGCAGAGAACGTACCTGCGTTTTTGTTTGGGGGGTCGGAACTTCTTTCAGGGCAACTACCTTGTCGGCTAGTGGCCTTACTTTTCCACCTCCCACTGCATATCCTAAGTATTTGGTTTCCGCCTTACCTAAGGCACATTTCTTAGGGTTGGCTGTGAGCCCTGCCTCTCTTAGAGATTTGAGGACCGCTTTCAGCCTATTTAGATGGGCCCGCCAGTGTTTACTATAAATGACAATGTCATCAAGGCAGGCTGCGGCATAAGTCCTATGGGGTCTCAGCACTTTATCCATGAGTCTCTGAAATGTGGCTGGGGCTCCATGCAGTCCAAATGGCATTGTCACAAACTGGTATAAACCCATGGGAGGGGCAAAGGCTGTTTTGCACTTGGACTTTTCCTCTAACGGTATTTGACAGTATCCTTTTGTTAAGTCCAGCGTGGATATATATTCCGCGTTACCAAGGGCGTCAATTAACTCATCCACCCTTGGCATCGGATATGCGTCAAACTTGGATACCGCATTGACCTTTCGGAGGTCCACACAACATCTTACCTTCCCATCGGGTTTAGTGACCATAACTTGTGGAATACACCACTCACTGCATGATTCCTCAATCACTCCTAAGTGTAACATTTCTTGTACCTCCTTCTCTACCAGGGCCCTACGACTTTCAGGCAACCTATAAGGACGGGAACGTACTTTTACCCCAGGTGCTGTCTCGATCATATGGGAAATTAAATTAGTTTGCCCAGGCAAATCAGAAAAAACATCATGGAATTGTGTAATTATTTCTAACAAGTCCCCTTTTTGTTCAGAGGACAACTGTTTACCCATTGGGATTTTATCGTCACCCACGATGTTCTCCCGTGGGGGCTGAGGACCCAAGTCCGTTTCCTCCTCCACCGGGTGGATGAATAGAGCCCGCTGCATCTTCCAGGGTTTCAGCAAGTTCACATGGTACATTTGTTTACCCTTCCTGGACCCTGGTGAGCGATCTCGTAATCCACATCACCCGTGCGGCGGAGTACTTTGAATGGGCCCTGTCATTTGGCTAGGAGTTTGCTCTCACAACTGGGTAACAACAACATCACCTGGTCTCCCGGGTGAAACACTCTCATGCGAGCATTCTGATTGTAATGACTCTCCTGGCTGTCCTGGGCTGATCTAAGATTCTCCCAAGCAAAATGGCCAACCACATCTAGGCGCTTCCTAGGTCTAGTACATATTGCAGGGTATTCTTAGAAGGGGACCGCTGTTCCTCCCAGGACTCCTTTAGGAGGTCAAGGATACCCCGGGTTGGCGACCATACAGCAGTTCAAATGGAGAGAATCCCGTGGAGGCCTGCGCAACTTCCCGCACTGCAAACAGCAGAAAAGGGAGAAGTTCATCCAAGGCTCTTTTCTCTGAATATACAAATTTCCTCAGCATCCCTTTTAGAGTTCGGTTAAATCTTTCCACCAATCCGTCAGTCTGTGGATGGTAGACAGATGTCCGAACCGACTTGACCTCTAGTAATTTTAAGACATCCTGCATCAGTTTAGCCATAAAATTTGTGCCTTGGTCTGTCAACATAACCTGGGGAAGTCCAACCAGTGAGAATAGCTCCAACAACATGTTGGCTACTTGTTTCGCCGTTGCTGTTCTCAGGGCGAACGCCTCAGGATACCTTGTTGCATAGTCAACTATTACAAGAATAAACCTGTGTCCTTTTGCAGAAGGTTCTAGAGGTCCTACCAAGTCTACCCCAATCCTCTCAAAGGGAACTGACACCAAGGGTAGAGGAACCAAAGGAGCTGTTTTTTTCCCCTTCGGACTAGTTAGCTGGCACTCCGGACATGCTGCACATAACTTAGCAATATCACTATGCATCCCTGGCCAATAGAATCGGGATGAAATACGGTCCAATGTTTTATCCCTGCCCAGGTGACCACCCCAAGGGACAGTCTGGTCTAGAGTGAACACAGATTTAACAAATGCCTTGGGAACCAATATCTGTCTGGTGACCTCCCCTGTTTGTGTCTGCCTATTCACCCTATACAGGATATCATTTGAGAATTCAAAATGGGGGAATACTATCACGCCCTATGCATTTAAAATCTGCTCATCAATTTTTACCAAAAACACAAATGGCGAACAGAATCACCCAGGTCCCTATTGGCATGCACTCATGATGCACAAATATAATTAACAAGGATGCATATCCATTAATTTCAACCAAAATTCCCACTACCCAATGAGGGTATCAACAATAACAGACAGACAGTCTGTATAAAAACAGAAAATAACAAAACTTTAATGTTGACAGATAGTCACGCCGAAACAAGTGTAAGTATGTACAGGTGAGTTAAAAAAGGAATAAAAATTATCCCCTGAGGGGAGGTGCTTCAGGTGGAAAGTTAGTAGTGAAATCAATCGGCTTAGTAGCTGTATTGTAATAATCTTAACACAGAAAAGAACCGTGTACAAGCTCCAGGAGGTCTAGCAATAATGCTTTTAAAGCATGAAAATATAATGTGATGAAGGGAGTTGAAACCGGATAGTAAGGATCAAAGGGCTATGCAGTAACAATATAATTGCAGATTACTGGGGGTTAACAAGAGGGGAACACAGCAGGGACAGAGTATTGTGATATGCAATCACTAAGTCCCCCTAGCCCCGGCTACCCCCCGGAGTACCCTCTACTCACGATGAAACACTGTCTTGATCCCCCTCCTTCCAGCTGCTTCCCTGACGCTGCCAGAGCCGTCTCCTGTTTGACCTCCGGTGGTGTAACAGATCCTCTCAGATGGCAATAGAACAAGGTAAGGATCGAATATACAACCGCTCCGTAAAAAGAATATAGGCACTCACCAGCAAAAAGGGTTAAAAATCAACTTTAATAAACTACATAAAAAACAAAGAAACAAACAGTGCTAACTATTCTCCCACGCGTTTCACGGCCACTGTGGCGCTTTCTCAAGGAGTAACGAGATGGGGGAGGTCATGGGTATTTAAACCTCTCCCCGTCATACAAGACAGCTGTTGTTAATAATTACTTTTGTCTTGCAGAAAGAAAAGATGGAGAAACAAGAAAAAGAAGGAGAAAAGAAACAGAATGTCATAAAATGAGTGCAAATAACTGAATAAAAAACAGTATATGGATGAAATGAAAAGTACAATAAAAAAATTAAATGAAATAAATACATTGCATTATAATAATGGCGTCCATAATATGTATAGAATAACTAACCAAATGAGTGAGTGAACTCACCCAGTGGAAGTCAGTAGAATGTGAAAGCAATCAAGACATATCACATTGATCATATCAAACTAGATCTATAGCATAATAATGTGCCAATGATACATAATTCATCATAGGCAGATAATAATAATATGATAAATCCAACACGTGGATTATTAAAGATATAACAGAATGAACAACCATAAATATAAGAACAGACAATAACGAATTTAACCTGAAAGAAAGTTATTAATACAAAACATTACATATTTAACTAATAATTGAAAAAAGCAAAAAAACAAAGAATAAAGAGGAAAAGAAATAGAATCATCAAAAATGGCAAAGACACAATGAAATGACTATATCTGGAATCTATAAAGGACACTATGGATGGAGATAAAAAATGAACTAATTGAGACACAAAAATATGTTAGAAAAACATTGATTGGATTAAGTAATATAATCTTTGTATATCTATGATATTAATAGAATAGATCATACAAATATGATACAAATTCCTTACTAAATGTCCATAGATATAAAAGGAGATTATCCTAATAGATGTAATAATAATGATAATAATATTAATTAATAAAAAGAAAATGTATATAAGAAACTGTGAAAAAGTATATTAATTAACTTACATATAATAGAGTGAGATAATGAATAAATCAATATCCACAAGAAACTAATAAAAAACTAATGAAAAAACTTATAAAAAACATTTAAGATCCCAATCAATGTTTAACCCATTTGAGTATTAAGTGTGAAAATCCAAAAAGCCTCACGTCTGTAAAGCAAATTGCTTCTATCTCCCCCCCTAAAGTGTGGCTTGATAGATTCCAGTGCAACACATTTGAAGTTAGTTAAACTTCCATTACGGCAGATATCAAAGTGTTTTGATATTGGGTGTAACTGATCTTTTTTGATGATCAATCTCATATGCTCAAGTATGCGTTGCTTCAAAGGTCTCGTGGTCAAGCCAACATACCGTTTGTTACAACCGCACATGAGCATATAGATAACATGATCTGTATTGCAAGTTATACATGACAGAATGTTAAACACCCTAGTACCATCTGACTTTGAAAAAGTCTTTGTCTTTAAAAGATATTTACACATTTTGCAGTGATGACAAGGATAGCAACCAGTAAGGTTTGGGAAAAATCCCTTAACTGGTTTCAAAGTCAGTTTGGGCACACTAGGTGATAGTAAATTACCTATTGTTTCAGATCTTTGAAAAACGATTCTTGGATCATAAGATGCCGTATCTTTAAGAAAAGGGTCAGTGGCCAAAATGTACCAGTTTTTCTTAATAATCCTTTTAATATCATAAGCCTGGTTGCTATACCTTGTAATGAAAAGAGGTGGCAGTTGATTATTATCTTTACTCTGTTGTAAAGTTTTATTACGTTTACTTTTAGAAATAGCACCACATGGTTGGATTAAATAATCTCTAGGTTCTTGTTTGGCACTTTGGTAAGCCTCTTGAAGAATAATGGGATCATACCCTCTAGCCTCAAATCTCTCGATTATCTCCATTGATCTAATTTCAAATTCCTCAATGCTTGAACAGTTTCTACGAATACGCAGAAATTGACCCCGAGGTATACCTTTAAACAGATTTTTATCATGGCAACTAGTGGCATGTAGTAATGTATTACGAGCATTGGGTTTCCTGTACATGTCTGTATGAACCTTCATATCCAAGTCAACATATAAACAGAGATCAAGGTAAGAAATGTGAGGGTGATGGTGTTGAGAAGTGAAAGAAAGATTGAATGGGTTAGTGTTAAGGTGATGAATGAAAGCATGCAATTGAGTGATAGTGCTCTGATAAACTAATAAAAGGTCATCTATAAAGCGGTGATAAGAAACTATAAGATGTCTGTAGGGGTTCCTATCCCCAAACACATGGCTCTGTTCCCACCAACCCATAAATAGGTTGGCATATGAAGGGGCAAAGCATGTTTCCATTGCTGTGCCACGTGTTTGGAGATAGAAACTTCCCCCAAACATGAAATAGTTGTGTGTGAGTAGAAAGGAAATACTATCAAGTAAAAAAGTGATGTGTGCAGGTGAAAGTTCAGAATAGGTCTCTAAAAAGAACCGTGCAGCAATGAGACCATGTGTGTGAGAAATACTGGTATAGAGTGAGGCCCCATCAAGTGCGACCCACAAATAATGAGGTGCCCATGTGAACTCTGAATAAATTGAAAGTACGTGAGATGTATCCAAAAGATAAGAGGGAAGAGAAGAAACCAAAGGCTGTAGGTAGTGGTCAACATAAATAGATACGTTTTCACCAAGAGACCCAATGCTTGAAACAATGGGTCTTCCTGGGGGGGCAAAAAGAGATTTATGAATTTTGGGTAGGTGATGGAAAATTGGGACAACAGGGTGTTTACAGCTTAGAAACTCAAATTCATTGACTGATAGTACCTGTAATATCTTGCCAAAGTCTAAGAGCTCATTAAGCTCACAGAGAAAGGCAAGAGTGGGATCTGTTTTTAACAATACATAGGAATCATGGTCACTCAACTGCCGCAGAGCCTCATTGACATAATAATCATAATCAACCACAACAATTGCACCTCCGTTATCTGCTTTTTTGATTATAATAGCAGAATTATTTTGAATGCTTTTTACTGCATTACGTTGTTCATGAGTAAGATTAGCATTATGTTGTCTATTACAGTTGGCAATAGAAATGCCTTGTGACAGAAGTTTTAGATCTCTCTGTACTGATGCCTGAAAAAAGTCGATAGCAGGACCTCTTAAAAAGGTAGGATAGAATTTTGACTGTCTTTTTAGACCAGAGTCCTTTCTACCCAAAAAGTTCTGCATAGAATCTTCACATACTTGCTCTTGTTCACATAACAGTTCAGATAAATCTTGTAAGTGACACTGCTCTCTGAATGTTAATTGAGCATTAATATCAAAAACAGGAACTGTGTCAGTTGTATGAGTGTCCAATAGCTCTTGACTGAGAGTGCCCCCTGAATCGATGTTGTTTTCTTTTTGTCTGAAAAATCTTTTTAAAGATCATTTTCTTGTGAATTTGTATAAGTCCACGGTGGTAGAGAATAAATCGAAGTTCTTACTTGGTGCAAACGTAAGTCCAAGATCCAGAACTTGTATTTCTGATTGACTTAGGGTATGTTTTGAGATGTTATTTACATTTGTCTCTTCTAACTCTGGTACCTCATTTTCTTTGAAGGAGCTGACCACCAATTTATGTCTGGATCTTCTCCTTCTCCGTCTCCGTTTTTTGCCGGTTGTTTATGTAGCGGTCATGTAAAATGCCTACAG
The DNA here is from genome assembly GCF_040206685.1 of Ascaphus truei. Taxonomy (NCBI): domain Eukaryota; kingdom Metazoa; phylum Chordata; class Amphibia; order Anura; family Ascaphidae; genus Ascaphus; species Ascaphus truei. The sequence continues at coordinate 242,043,686 of NC_134486.1, read as the reverse complement.
TCATCTCTCCTGCTGGCAGCAAGGCCTGGTAAGTGTGGGCATGCCAGCAGTAATCATGGAGGTTTTCCCTCACACCCTGGTTGGGTGCCCTGTGTATGGATGGGACTGGTCACATGCTCTGACTCCATGGTTAGTGATGTCAGAGGTGTGTCAGCCTCAGAAGTTACATAAGGCACAGCACTGTGTCAAGAGTTAGTTCTGTCAGAGTTCAAGGCGAGTACAGTTGCTGTATAGTTCTTAGTTCTAGTTCAAGCCCAGCAGGAGTGGCTGGAGAGTCTTGGTATGAGACCTGAGTTCTGCTGAGAGGAAGAGTTGCGGTAACTCCAGAGGAGACTGTGTCCAGGGACCTGGCACAGGATAGTGATCCCTGCGGGGATAGGGAATCCCTATTAAAGGAAAGAATCACCTTTGAAGGGAAGCAGCGAGGAGAATCATGAGAGGCTAAGTCTCAACTGCGAGGGGCAGCTAGCCCACATCATTCAATAAAGATGTGTTCATTCAGAAATCCTCTCGTGTACATCTGTGGAATGAGTGTACAGAGAGGAGCATCACGGAGGAGTTCCTCAACAGGATCATTCCCATGCGGACGCAGGGACCCTGTTGAGGTGGAGGCGCTGCACTGGAACTAGGTGAGACTCAACACACTACCTCAGCTGCCTGTCTAGACGGGTTCTCCCCACACACCATCATGCGGGAGACTCAGGAGTCCTGTAGCCAGCAGGTGCACCGTCAGGCATATTCACACTGTAATGGGGTCCGGTTAGACCACAGGGGCCAATGTGAGATTGGGTGGGTCAGGCCGGGCCAGAAACACCGTTACATTTGGAGGCGAGCTGCTGAGATCAGATCTGTCAACAGGACAGGCTCTAGCTAGGCACACTAGGAAACAGGGAGAGTGTCTGCTGCCACTTTGTGCTGCGTAGGGACGGACCTAGGGGTGGTCAGGGGGCTGACGGGATATTGTCAGTTCGCAGGGACAACCTAGGGGCCTGAAAGGAGTGAGGAGTTTGGAGCGGGGCTATAGCTGACCGAGTCACCTTGAGGCAGTGCTAGTTGGTAGGATGCCAGAAGGGATAGCCTGTTAACTTGGTCAGGAGTCCTGGAGAGGGTCTGCGCTAGGCTGACCAAGACAGGTAGACGCCCCAAGTACTGCATGGCAGCAGCCAGAGTACCTAGCCCATTCCAGACACTCACCGTAGGGAGCACAGACTGGGAGGAAGGAGTCACAGCAGACACTGAGAGAGTGAGCCTAGCCTGAGGTAGTGCACATTGAGTCAAGCCTAGTTCGGGTACACATGTGGTGGTGCATCTGAACATCTTTATTGTACTGATGTGGAGGCTGCCCCGCAGAGCGGAGCCCCATGTACGACAACTGCTACGAGAAGATGGAGGATCCGCGTGGTGCGGAGAACATAAAATGGCGACCAGAGGCTGGTGGGGAGGGCACCCGTGGCGTGCAACCCACTGAAGAGCAGACTGTCGCCGAGTTATCATTGACCAATCTGCTCTGGAGCGGAGCGAAGGCCGTGGCTGCCCCGTTTTTATCCTGTCTGGGACAGCGAGGGGCCACCCTTGAAGAGTGTGAGGAAATTGTAATAATTGGGGGAGAACCCCGCGAGGAGAGCAAACAAATGGACTTTTTGGGCGTAAAAGTCAATCAAAATGGCGGTTCCCGCTTGCTAGGGAAACCGCATGGGCCAGTCGCAGAAAAAATGGCTGATGCAGGACTTGCAAAGAGCTGGCCGAGAATGGCGCGAACAGCAGAGCCCCGCCCTGATGGGGGGCATGGCGCGAAAGCTATGGCTGCGCCGGGATGGACAGTGACTAACTCAGCCCCTGTGCTGAGTCAACCGCTTAGTCTATGGGACCCTCCCCTGATTTCTACCAGGGGGAGTGACTTTCAACTATGGCCTGTGGGAATGCACCCACTGGGCCCAGGGACTGATATCCAGACGGCGCCACTACAGAAAGTAGTTCCGGCCGCGGAAGGCAAGTGCAAGAAAGAGGGATATCTTGCACAAAAAGCGGCTGCAAGAAAAAGGCGGGAGCTAGCCGCGGGAAAGGACCTCAGCTCTGAGGAGGAGACTGGCGCGAAAACGCTAACCGCGCCCACCAGGACTGAGAGAGGTGCAGCCTTAATTAAGGGGCATGATATTCCCCTGTGGGACCCGCCCATAATTGCAACCCCTGGGGGCGGGTTTCAGCTCTGTCAGAGAAGGGAGGAGCCGAAGCAGGGAGTGGCGGATCCAGCAACTTCCATCAGTCAGTTGCGAGGAACCACTGAGAAGGAGAGACCTGTACAGGAAGTGGCTCCTGTACAAAGAATGGCCTGCTCCTCCACTGTGGGCACGATGGTCTCCACCCAGCCCTACTCAGTACCCGGCGGGCTACTGGTGGTACGGGTGGCTGGCACCGAGACGGTGGTCGGGCTCTGCCTACAATGCGGGCTGCCCGGAGGCACGGTCAATACAGCGGCACGTTGCCCTCATTGCGGGACTTTGTACCTGTGGCCTATGCCCATATTCATTCCTATACAGCCTGCTGACCCCCCGGTGGACGTGACAAGGCGCTCCGCCGAGTCCCCGGGCGCGCTATGGAGCAACCGCGCGAGTCCCGGAAACAAGGGACTGGAGCCGGTCAAGTCGGCTGGGTCACTGGCGATTGAGGCGGCTGAACCAACCCCCGCGTTCGGGGAAAAGAGACTGTCACCCCGCTCGGAGACCCCTAAGTCCGGGCGAGGGGATTACTCAGATGAGGACCTCCGTGAGCTGGCGGTAGTAAAAACGGAGCTGAAAAGGCAGACCGGGAGAACGACACCCCGTGGGGTGAGTGGCAGGACGTCCCCCGCAGATCGGCGACCCGACCGACGGAGTCCCGCCATCCCAGGACCTGGCGGAGATGGGAGAGAGACGCCTACACCCCTGCGGACGGGTAAGCCAAAAAGCCCTATCTCTTACCTGGTCACAACAGACGGCGAAGCGCTGGAAGGGCCGCGCCAGGCCCAAAGCGCACGTGGAGGGACGGCATCACTTCCGGCAACGACGGCGGAGCAACCGGATGTCGTCATAGAGGAAGAGATCCCGCATGGGGGTCCCACGCAAGATGGCGACGCTTCCGGTTCCGGGGAGGACTTCACTTCCGGTGGCGACGGCGGAACCCATGAAGAAAAAGCAGCGACGCTTTGGCGATCGGGGGAAGGTCCCCGATCACTTACAAGGCCCAGAAATTGGAGAGACGATCTCAGGACTGAGGAGGGTGAGACATCATCCTTGGACCAGTCTACGGACAGCCAGGAGCGGGTCGTAACCACGTGGGGTCCCGTTCCGTGCCCCTATGCCCAAACCCCCGCCATAGTTAATACCCCTACCCCCATCACACGGTCACCGGGTTCACCGCCTAGCCTGGAGTACGTGGACAATTCACCAGGGGGAGAGGGAAGACGGACTGGGGAAAGGCAGCGCAGTGGCGCTACGGAGGGCGATTCAAGGGGACAGGGAGAATTGAGGGTGGCAGATACAGCACCCCAACCGGCAGTAAAGGCTTCGGGGTCCTCGAGGTGGTTCCCATCGCGATCCACGTGGTCGTCAGGGGTATTTTCATTTGACGACGACAGGGAACCAGGGCCTAACCCATTTAAGGAGACCCGGTGGTGGGCCCCGCTATTTGAAGGGTACTCCGCGTGGATGGACCGTACTCGGTTCCTCATCCGGCGGGAGGACGTGGTAGATTTCTGGTGGAAAGAGGGAGAGTTCACACCCGAGCAGAGGGACAGGGAATTACAGAAGAGGTGGTTCCAGCTGGAGCGTAGAGACATAGCGCCCATGGGTCCCGACACACTGTCAGATCCAGTCGATCCTGATGAGCCCCTATCATGGGTGTTACCTGGGAGGGCAGGTAATGCTGATCTGACCAGGGTCAGTAGGGTGGAGAGGGCTATAATAGTCCGGTATAAAAAATCCCACGGGTTGGAGTATCCCTATGTTCCGGAGCCCCTGATGGATGAAATTGAGGACAATAGGGAAAGGTGGCTCCAAGAGACTATAGAGTTGTACTTAGTACTTAAACACACGTTAGGCGGTAACAGTCCCTGGAAGAACAGAGTTTTCCCAGAGCCCGAATCTACAAGGGCCTGGACGTTTTTCCCCCCAACCTGGGCTGGAAGTAGCCAGGGCCTGTAGTCCTCTCCCGTGAAGGCTGAGGCGACGGTCCTGCCGAATGAACAATCCATCCGTGGACAGTCCACATGCTGGTGGCCTTGCTCTCCACAGGCGGAACATTGAGAGGGTTCCCTCGTAGGAGGGGGCCGTGGATAGCGCTCTGCTAAACCAGACACTGGAGACAAGGCACCCGGTGGGTCCCGTGGGCGACGTCCTCGGAAGCTCCTCTCATTTTGCGACGAACTGACATCAGGAAGTAGATGAGGGTCTCGGTGGGGATCAGCATTTGGACTCCGCCCTTGCTGGAACGGCTGCTCCTTCTGTTGGACTTGGCGGTTGCGCGTGGATGTGCCGTAGGTTCCCTGTTGTTCCGACCTCCCTCTTTGGGCGTCCGCAAGTGCTGGTGGAGTCGGATCTGTCGGGTCCAGGACACTCGTCTGCTCCTCAGCCCCAAGGAAGTTCTCCACGAGTTGGACCGCCAAAGCTAGGGTTTCAGCAGCGTGGTGTTTTACCCACGAGCGTGCGGAAGGGGGTATTATCTGTAGGAATTGTTCCAAAACCACCTGCTCAAGAATTGCCTCCTTAGTGCACTCCTCGGGTTGTATCCAGCGCGTACACAAGTCCAATAACCGCTGAGCGAGGACCCGGGGTCTCATCTTAGCGGTGTACTTCATGTTCCGGAACTGCTGCCGGTAGGTCTCTGGGGTCAGACCTAAGCGATCCAGTATGGCGGCTTTTACTTGTCGGTAGTCCATTGCCTCATCTGCAGGGAGGCCCTGATATGAGGCCTGGGCTTCTCCTATAAGGAGCGGGGCCAAAGCAGTGGCCCAGCGATCTGCAGCTCAGCCCTGAGCTTCGGCAACCCTTTCAAATGTCAGTAAAAAAGCCTCTGGATCATCGTTCGGAGCCATTTTCCTCAGGAGTACCGGGGGTTTATTTGCAAGTTCTGGACTGGAAGACCCCTGGAATTGGGTCAGCAGCTTGGCCATCCGCTCCTCCTGTGCTGCCTGCTGCTGGGTTAGGAGCTGGGTTTGCTGCTGCAATAGTGTTTCATCTCTCTCTGCTTGTAGCCGGGCCTGCTCCTGCATTAACTGTCCCTGCTGTCTGGTCTGCTCGCACAGAAACTCTTTTAAAAATTCTTCAATTTTTTGTGTGTGTGTGTGATCCTTTAACTGGATCCTTTAACCGAGGTTCCAGGTTCTCGCTGCGGGTGCAGGCCTCCACACCATCCTGCTCAGGTGCCACCATTAATTGTGATCCCCCCTCTCCGGGATCAGTCTTCTCTTCTTTAATCTTTGGCGGTTCTACGGCCGTCAGCATGGCTGTAGCTCCTCCTGCCTCTGCGTGCCCCGGTACAAATGACTCCACGGCCCACAAGTAGTGGATTCCGCATTGTGGGCATCTTGCCGTTGTACTGGCTTCGCCTCCCGGTAGTCTACATGCATAGACACCGGAGAACTTCTCGTCCACCCGTCTTCACTACCAGGAAGCCTCCTGGAAGTTGGTAGAGGTGAATGTCAAAGTCCGCCATACTACTGTCAATAGTTGCGCTTGATAAGGGAGACACACGACACAACAGTCTCACTCGCCAGCTTTGCGCAACTGAAGGAGAGGAAGCTCACATCCGGCTCCTCCTTCACTCAATATAGCTTGCTCTGATTGGCTCGTGCAGTGACCCCTCCCTCTGGTGGAGTTTAGAGGAGGGTCACTCAGCTGCACGTCAGTACTCAGAATCGGCTCTGAGCCTGTCACAGTACAGGGGGGCGCGGCCACGGCTTTCGCGCCACTTCCCGGCTAAGTCACTGCAAAATTCTTCTCTGCATACAGCCCACACGGTCTCCCAGGTTGGCGGTGTGGCGGTAGGGAGGGTTTGGCCCGGGGTTAACGGGGTTACCCCCCAAGGGCCCCCCTCTAACGTCGCCAGGGAGACAAGGGGTTAACTGGGCTGAGGCCCAGAAATGTGATTTTACCCTTGTTATAACCTGTAAATGTATTCTTCCCTGCTCCATTGTAATGTCTGGGTTAATCAGTACCTGCATAACACACACACTGGGTCATCAGGGGTTAATTGTGTAAGCCCAGTGGGCTAGTTAATGCGTTATCTGTGTATTCCCTTTGCCTCATGGGCCTGCAACTGCCTGTGCCCACAAGGTATTCTGAGCCTTGGGGTACAGCCTCCGGGTCACCCCCCAAGTACACACATATTAAAAATATAACTTTGTCATAAGAGGGACATATATTTTGGATAAAGTGACTTTTTGCAGTTTTTGAAATACACAGGCAGAATGCTAATGGTGTGCTAATGTACAGGCAGAATGCCTGTCTTTGTAATGCGTAAGGAACCAAATGGTGCCTCATATGAGTATTCACATTTTGATATGCAAGCTTCCTCTCTGGAAATGCATATCAAAAGAGGAGTCTGGGCTAGGTGTGATAGATAGCTCAAGAAGTAATTACCTAATTGTTTATGCAAGGAGCAATAGCCCACTTCAAAAGGTTTTATTGATGGGGCCAGGGGGGGGGGGGCTACCCCCAACAGGATATCAAAAGTGAGTAACTTTATTAAATATAAGAATACTATGAGATGTCCTTGGCTGAAAAGGATAAGAATTACATATGTGTATCCGTTGGATGTAGCCCATCGTTTTGAGGCTAAACATTGTACATTTACCTGTTACGAAATGCCAGATATTAATATCTCTATTAATGTTCATATTACAATGTAATTTTTGGTCTTCCTGCGAGCGTCAGGTGTCACCGGCCGTATTAATATATCTCACCTGACTGTGTGTATAACGGAACCGGATATTTTAATACGTTTATATTTTATGCTTAATAGTGTATCTTAAGGTATGGACAAAGACCCAGAGGAAATTCTTTTGGGCCATAAGGTAGCAGATGGCCCTGGGGACGCCGCTATGTCTAGGATTTAAGTGCTGTTCAAAGAGTTTTATCACCCTCACTGTTTATCCGAAGCCCAAACCAGGGCAGGTCTTACGTGTTCCAGTTAACACCTTTCAACAAAGGTTTTCCTGCCAGAACTCCAAATGGTGGACTGGCTGGCATTCCTGATGTAAATGTGGGGCTTCAGAAATGAGACCCCCAGAGTTCTACTGCGCATGTGCCAACTAGCAGGGGGGCATGGGTCAGAATGCTTTCCCACGTTAGTGAGTGGCTGGAGGTAATTGTAAACCAATCCCCTGTGCTTAAGGTTAAGAATAGAAGGAGAAAGGTTTATAAACTGCTGTCCACCCATATATCTTTTGTCTTCATTTGCTGAATGATTTCCTGATTGCTGAGAGAAATGCCATGCAATGTCTTGGGCTGATTGCTGGATGAAACTGCCAGTTCAGATGGGACTGTTTTCATTATTTTCATCTTTTACGTAAGTGTCTATATTTTGCCTGTTATTGTATAATCTGTTGTGTTCACCTTTATCAAGGAATAAATTATATTTATCATATCATAAGTCTCGTCCCAGTTCAAACCCAGGTATATATATATATATATTTATATATATAGTTTTTGGTGTACAATTACAGCCTGTCGCAAGCTCTCGTGACAGGCTTGTAATTAACTGGTGGCAGCGGTGGGATTGAACTGGACCTGGATTACAGTATTCTGCGGGGTACTGTGATCCAGTGGGAACTTGATGGTAATTGCAAGTTCCTGGGACTAAAGATATTGAACACACAGTGTACAACATATAACAGAAGAAAAAATGGAGAGTGAACTCCAATGTTCCAATGCTGCAATCATATAAAACGCAAAAAAGAAAAATGCAATCACTGTCCAGGAGTAACTAGGAATGTCTTTAGGCAGGTGTGAGATAATAAGTATAAAGAAATAAAGTCAAGATGGCTATGAAGGTATGGGCACACCAGTCGGGGGTTAATATGCAAATGTGAACCAAAGATACAAAGCAGTGAGACCGCAGCCACATCAACTATTGATCAATAATAGTCCCAATAATGCTAACCTGACCCGACTGGTAATCCTGCCACCTATTCAGCCGTGTATTGCAATGAAGCAAAAAATCCCCTCCAACCTGTATGAGGCAGGGGAATCCCAGCTGCAGAGGAATCAAAGAACCTGGGTGCTCCTTTGCTGATCTGCCGGTGGACACCGCAACTCATCTGCTGCCTGGCGTGTATGCCAAACCCTCAGCTCACTGATGTTGATGACGTAGGGGCTGCGTCTCCGAAGGCCACGGCCGCGCTGTACTGGGGTCCCACGGGTGGTGCGATCAAGCCCATAGATGACACTGGGGCTCCATACCTCGAGGCAACCAGCCGAGCTGTGACTCAGGCAGATGACGTGTAGGCCGTGTCACAGGGTTTTTTTTTTTTTCTTAATAAAGTAATTTTATTTTACTAGCTTGTAGTGTTACTAGGAGTAGTGACCATCCGCCTTTCCTACCTCGTACAACATATAACACAAGATATGGCACCTCCTCACTGTTCCCCTACTTGTGAGAAGCATTTCCTCCAGAACAAAAGTGCCGGCCATCCGTCTGACTGGAGCCGGGCACTGAGACCAGAGGAGTGCATCAAGTCGGCGTGGGGAGCAGCAGCCAGCAAGGCTGAGAGAGAGACAGCAATCGGTGAGCATGAAACCCGGCAGGCTGAGCAAAGATCCACAGCTGCAGCTGCTGTAACCATCAGACTTGTGGAGGGAGCGGGTGGTCTTGCACCAGGAGAGGTATTGGCCGTTGCGGCGGCCAGTCCATTTTACCCAGAATTGCTGGCCCTGATGTTTGCACACGGAGAGATGTCCCCAGCAGAGCGGCTCGAGCAGCTGAAGCTGCCGATGATCCGACCCACTTATCCCCTCCCAGAGCCCGGCGCTCAGGCAACTCCTCTCTGGACTCCGTTGCCCCTTGCTGGGGTTAGTCCACCGGTGGCGGAGAAGCACCGGCAGTTGCTGCGGCACTGCCAATAAACGGGCCACAATAATGCCCAGTGCCCTGACCGTGCGCGGTCAGGCGAAGAAGCCCCTCAGGGCCAACGCTCACGAGCTGCGGAAAAGATGACCCAGTTAGCGGCATCCTCTGATGGCTCCCGCCCAGCCGGGGCGACAACCCTCCTCGGGACGTCTCCTGGAGAACCTGGACGTTCTGCATCAGCAACAGCGGCGGAGAGCAGCGGCCATCCACCTGATCCCGGCGGAGAACCAGCGGCGGCGGCAGAGAAGACGCCTCCACTCCGGCATCCTGCCGGCGGCAGTTTTATTCGGGGGGAGGGACAGGGGTTGCGGGAGGGGGTTATTTTACCAAGTTTGCATGGAGCTGTGTTCCTCCACAAAGACCTGGGACCCTTGTCCTGCACCGTTTTACCTGTACCCAACCCGGGCGCTGTTGCGGCAGCAGCCCGGTGCTGCCCAGCCCAGATGGGGCCGGCGGCGGTCGCTCCAGTCCCCCTGCAATTGGGACCAACGAAGGCGGCGGTCTCTGCGGGGACCAGCAAGGTAAGCCAGACCAAGTCGCAGACTGACTCTGACTTATGTTTCCCTATGACTGTACCCTGTTGTTTCACTCTAGGGGTGACTGGGGGGTGGCAGGAGATAGGGGCACCAGGGGAGGGGAAGGAAGGGCAGCTTGTAGGGCCGCCAGGCTTCCCCATTACCTGGGCAGAGCAGCAAGGGGACTCTCAGTTAAGAGCCCCACTGTTGCAGCCTTGCTATGGGCTGGAGGTACCAGGGGTTGTGGCACAGTTAGACCACCCCCAGATTACCTGCCAGCCAGGAGCTAAGGTGGGTGCATCTGCACCAGCAACCCTGAGCTCACCTCCGGTAATGGGGGCACAGCTTCAGGGAGAGGGGCTAGCCCCGTTAGCACCCAGCTCTAGGGTAGGATTGCCTGGGAGAGGGTTGGGTGGGCCAGTGGGAACCGGGGAGGGAAGGCAGCAAGTGAGCCAGCCAGTTTTCCCCGTTGCCCTGGAAAAGCCTCAGGGGGTGTCTCAGATCAGCAACCCTCTGTTGCAGCCTAGCTATGGGCTGGGGGTATCATGGGCAGGGGCCAGTTTTTGCCACCCCAGAGATACCTGCCAGCCAAGAGCTGAGGCGGTTGCATCTGGAGAGATGCCCCTGGGCTCATCCCCGGTAATGGGGAGACAGTGTCAGGGAGAGGGCCTCACTCAGGTGTCCCTAGGGTCCAGGCTAGGATTAGCTAGGGAGAAGCGGAGTGAGGGGAGGCTGCAGGTAGGTAGCCAGCAGCAGATCTCAGTGAGAGAAGGAGGGCTAGTGGTAGCCAGGGAGGGAAAGCATCAGGTATTGACGCTAGAGTTTCCCGTTGCCCTGGCAGAGCCCCAGGGGGTTTCTCAGATCAGCAACCCCCTGTTGCAGCCTGGCTATGGGCTGGGGGTATCCGGGGCAGTGGCAGGCTTGTGCCACCCCAGGGATACCTGCCAGCCAAGTGCTAAGGCGGTTGCATCTGGAGAGGTGCCCCTGAGCTCATCCCTGGTAAGGGGGAGACAAGTTCAGGGAGGTAGGTGCACTCAGGTAGTTCCAGGGTCTGGGGTAGGATTGCCCAGGGAGGAGAGGAGTGCAGGTGGGCTGCAGGGAGGTAAGCAGCAGGCTGAGGTGCTGGGCCTAGGGGAGGCTAGGCAGGGAGGCACCGTGGAGCAGGGGGAGATAGGAGATCTGTGGGGTGTCAGGCAGCTGGCAGAAGCTAGGGATGGGCTAGGTAGGCAGAAGGTCCCTTGTTCTGACTGGCCAGGAGTGACCCCTCTGACAGAAACCCCTGGGTTCCCAAAGGAGAAGCTGTGAGTAGATAGGCAGCCAGGGAGGAGAGTCAGGAGTATAGCAGGGCAGCTACAGGGTGGCACAGAGCCAGGGCAGGAAGGGTCCCTACAGAAGAGTGACATAACCCTGTCCCAGACTTGGTTGACAGGAAAGCGACGGTCTGTGCTATATAGCTGGTCTCCTGTTGGTGCAGAGATATGCCAGTTTCTGGGCAATGTGCACCGGAGCCCCTTTCACCCTGGACTTGGTTCCCAAGGCACTGGGTGGGGGGAAGAGGGAGGCAAAGGAGAATGCCCGGCTTTGCAGGAACTGGACTTTACAATCCACTGTGTACTGGTCAATGCCGGAGGACAATTTTGCCAGGCCAATCCCTCAGGACGTATTGAGTGCGTCAAGAGCGCCAGTGGTATCCCAGGGCCATGGGGAGGCCGCTGGGGTACCAGGGGCCCTTGAGCAGGGGAGGTGTGGCGGTAGGGAGGGTTTGGCCCGGGGTTAACGGGGTTACCCCCCAAGGGCCCCCTTCTAACGTCGCCAGGGAGACAAGGGGTTAACTGGGCTGAGGCCCAGAAATGTGATTTTACCCTTGTTATAACCTGTAAATGTATTCTTCCCTGCTCCATTGTAATGTCTGGGTTAATCAGTACCTGCATAACACACACACTGGGTCATCAGGGGTTAATTGTGTAAGCCCAGTGGGCTAGTTAATGCGTTATCTGTGTATTCCCTTTGCCTCATGGGCCTGCAACTGCCTGTGCCCGCAAGGTATTCTGAGCCTTGGGGTACAGCCTCCGGGTCACCCCCCAAGTACACACATATTAAAAATATAACTTTGTCATAAGAGGGACATATATTTTGGATAAAGTGACTTTTTGCAGTTTTTAAAATACACAGGCAGAATGCTAATGGTGTGCTAATGTACAGGCAGAATGCCTATCTTTGTAATGCGTAAGGAACCAAATGGTGCCTCATATGAGTATTCACGTTTTGATATGCAAGCTTCCTCTCTGGAAATGCATATCAAAAGAGGAGTCTGGGCTAGGTGTGATAGATAGCTCAAGAAGTAATTACCTAATTGTTTATGCAAGGAGCAATAGCCCACTTCAAAAGGTTTTATTGATGGGGCCAGGGGGGGGGGGCTACCCCCAACAGGATATCAAAAGTGAGTAACTTTATTAAATATAAGAATACTATGAGATGTCCTTGGCTGAAAAGGATAAGAATTACATATGTGTATCCGTTGGATGTAGCCCATCGTTTTGAGGCTAAACATTGTACATTTACCTGTTACGAAATGCCAGATATTAATATCTCTATTAATGTTCATATTACAATGTAATTTTTGGTCTTCCTGCGAGCGTCAGGTGTCACCGGCCGTATTAATATATCTCACCTGACTGTGTGTATAACGGAACCGGATATTTTAATACGTTTATATTTTATGCTTAATAGTGTATCTTAAGGTATGGACAAAGACCCAGAGGAAATTCTTTTGGGCCATAAGGTAGCAGATGGCCCTGGGGACGCCGCTATGTCTAGGATTTAAGTGCTGTTCAAAGAGTTTTATCACCCTCACTGTTTATCCGAAGCCCAAACCAGGGCAGGTCTTACGTGTTCCAGTTAACACCTTTCAACAAAGGTTTTCCTGCCAGAACTCCAAATGGTGGACTGGCTGGCATTCCTGATGTAAATGTGGGGCTTCAGAAATGAGACCCCCAGAGTTCTACTGCGCATGTGCCAACTAGCAGGGGGGCATGGGTCAGAATGCTTTCCCACGTTAGTGAGTGGCTGGAGGTAATTGTAAACCAATCCCCTGTGCTTAAGGTTAAGAATAGAAGGAGAAAGGTTTATAAACTGCTGTCCACCCATATATCTTTTGTCTTCGTTTGCTGAATGATTTCCTGATTGCTGAGAGAAATGCCATGCAATGTCTTGGGCTGATTGCTGGATGAAACTGCCAGTTCAGATGGGACTGTTTTCATTATTTTCATCTTTTACGTAAGTGTCTATATTTTGCCTGTTATTGTATAATCTGTTGTGTTCACCTTTATCAAGGAATAAATTATATTTATCATATCTTAAGTCTCGTCCCAGTTCAAACCCAGGTATATATATATTTATATATATAGTTTTTGGTGTACAATTACAGCCTGTCGCAAGCTCTCGTGACAGGCGGGAGCCGCCATTTTGGATCACTCTGCAGTCCATACTCACAGTAGCTTCGACTTGCGTAGTAATCACCGACTGGCAATCAGGTACTTCATTTGCCATCTCGCACACAATCACAATGTCCTCACTGGTCTCTTCCTCTGATGCACCCAGAGAATTCAGGCATGACAAAAAGGGCACGGCCATAGTTTTCGCGCCACTCCACAGCCTACTCATTATAGGCGTCTCCACACGCGATTCCCCCGCTGTCCACACAGCACGTGCGCTTCTCATTTCTGGCGTGAACCGCCATTTTGGGCTCTCCGCACCACGCGGGATCACACATAGCCACCATTTTTATCTCTTTTCTCACTGCGCACTGCGCACATGGCGCTCCTCTGCTGGGCAGCCTCCATGCTGATGCAACAAAGTATGCTGTAACTGTAACTGTGTCACTGTAATTGGACACAGGGCCTGATGACACTACCTTCACCAGATACTACACAACACATGGGGGTGGGGGAAAAACCCCATGATTACTCCTGGCAACCTGCCCTTAACAGGGATTATTGCGCAGGAGGAGAAAGGCATGTAACCCCAAAACTACCAAGGGCTACATTAACTACACAATGCTATTCCATAAAACAGCTTCTGATGGCAGAAGACACCTTCCAGCCCATTTACTTGAAAGGGTTTTTAAAATGTCAACTTGTATAGAAGAGTGGGAGCGGGGTTGCTTATGAAAATTGCCTGTTGCTTTAGGTTAGGAAGCTTATTGTCTGTAGATACTAAGTTACTAGGGATACTCTGCCAAAAGAAACCTTCCAAAACCAGATGAGATCGTATTCATTTGAATGGGTTGTATAATGTCTTCAGGCTTCAGAAGGTATTTTAATGAACAGCACCACTTAGTAAATATGGACCACTGTGTGCACTAAGCATTAGGAGGCAGTAGATTTTTTTTATTTCCAACATGTTTTTTCTCCCAGTATTTCTTATTCAATACTCATCAACTGTGAATCAGTAATCTGTATCGCCATGTTTTTTTTTGTTCTTTAGAGTGTATGGGACCTCTCTGTGTTTTCTAGTTATAATATGAAAAGGTATTGTGAAAAAATGTCTGTTTAGCCTCATTGTATCATGTAATGAATGCCCCCCTTTCACTCATTTGGTGAATGAAAAGAAACAGGAGACAGCTCAGAAGAGTCTGATGATGCCAAAAGAACTCCTTCAAATGTGTAGATACTTGCACCCACCTCAGGCTATAACACCCTGCATGGCCATCAAAGCAACCTCAGAAAATGCCTTGAGGTTCCTCTGAACACAACTGAAAATAATAAGAAAGATTGACCAAAGATGATGAAGATGAAGACGAAAGTTCCTTTTATTTGTAATTGTGCGTTTTTTCTTATCCTATATCAAAGGAAATATCCGAAAACATATCTCTTGATAATTTATTTATTTATCGTAAGGCAAAATAACATTTTCATCTACAGGTATAGGCCAAACTAAAACATACTATGGACGGAGAACGGAGCATTCTTGATTGCTCAATGGTATTGTTGATTCTTTCGTACTTTACATTCTGGCGTATCTACTCTAAAAACAGATTAATGTTGTAAATCCTAGCTACTAATTTAATCTATGCATGGCTTATTAGTATGAAACAATAATGCAAATAAACAATCCTTAGAAAAGTCTGGGCACAAAGCTTATACTCTTATCTTGGCCTTGGACAGTCTCCAAATTGTACCCAAAATGTACTATAAACAATTCCCTTGTTCTGACATTCCTACAAATCAATTATTTCCCTTAAATGGGATCAGGCTACCAATGAGATTGAACTATGATTCTCCTGGAGTGTTGTCAGTGATCCCCATGGTTAGTGAAGTCAGGTGAGTGATCCCAATGACACTTGACCTAGGTGAGCCTGGAATGTTTGGGATAATGTGGTGCACTAGTGCTGCTGTATGTGAAAACTGTATGTTCGTTGGTTCTACTGTGCCTATGATATTATGTACCTAGAGAGGAGGCATTTGTTAGGTTAGAATGTTATGATATAGATGATAGTGACAAGATTGTGGACACCCATTTGTTTAGTAGGGGGAGGTTGTAACCCCTGGTAGATTTATGCAACACACACTCACACTGCCCCCTTTCAGATTACTTTCCAGCGTGCACCGAACATGTGACTAATGCTGGACATGGCAGCTGCCAATGACAAAAATGGTGAAAGAGGAGGGACTAAGGCGAGAGGAGCCTTTAAGAGGTGCTGGCAGAACGGAGGGGAGAATGGCTAGAGGATGAGGGATCTCAGGACTGATGGTTGGGGACAGAGTGAGTCAACGATCTGGCAGAGAGTGAGTGGACTCTGGCTGGGGTGAGACAGTGGTTGACCACCCGACAGCATCAGAGGGAATCCTTCATGAATGCAGAGTAAAGGGGCACCGCAGCGTTTTGCGAAGTACAGGCCTGATACATTGCTAGAGTAAATAAGAGCTCCAACGGTGTGCGGCACCATTACAAATGCCTTAAGATACAGGATTGGGTGACCACAGGGAAAGACACTGACGCACACCCGTGCAGCGTTTCCTGGGGAGTGTTATGCTTTCCATGTAATGTGAATGTGGTTAATGAGCCTTCTGTTGTGGATCATAATGTACCTAAGCAGCCAATTCTAATCACTTTATTAACACCACTGAAATATAAACATTGCTGCAGTCTGCCTCCCATTTGTCTTACCAAGGAACAGAGGGGAACAACGTATCAGAGGAGGAAGACTCAAGCCCCCACCTCAGCAGTAGGAGTCAGTCTGAGGCAAATAAGAGGGGTTACATGCGGTAACGTTTTTAGATTTTCTTATTTTGATACTGTTTATTTTTCTGAAACTGTCTACATATATTGTACTGTATGTTTCTTGTAAAATTATTTTCCGTAACTAAGCACTGTACTACTTTTGTATATTAAATCTAACATTGTATAAGTATTGTCTTTGGACTCTTATAAAACTTTGCATGCTTTGAAGAGAGTAGCTGCATTTTCAGACACATTTTGCTACAATAGATTTTTGGGTTTTACTGTAATTACATATTTTTCTTAGTAAACAGGAACCAAAAACTCTGCTAGTAGAACTTGATACTATTTATGGTGGTGGCAGTGATTTAAGGTTATTTTTGTGATGGATTGAGGGGAGATATTACTAATTTGAGGGACCCTGCAGGGGAGAAATGTGGGTCAGCTAGATAGTGGTGTGTATTAATCCTTGTCACATATACAAATCACGGGCTCACATGTGTGCCGGTCGTGACAATCATGTTTTCCTTTACGGAGTATGGCCTCAAGGGGGCCATTGTGTTACGGGGCCCACCGAGTTTTATGCACCCTCTGGAAGCGGGATGGCACCATACTTGAAACCGATCACCCACTTGTGACTTGCCTATGCTGGAAAGGGAGGTGGCCGGTTTCACTTGGTCACTGGGCAGGGGCCCAGATACAGTACTTAAACCCAGATGATCCTACGATACATTCCCTAATATACGTGGCTGGCTCCAGAGGTATGTTTTGGGGCATTCAGTTGTGGTGGGTGGTGGTCCCCAGGGCGGCCGACAGGGAGGGACAGCCGGGACAAGTGTACTAGGCCCGCTGGCTACGGGGGGCCCGGTGGCTGGACAAAGCAGTTGGGCCCGACCTCTCATGGCCGCTGGGCCCCTGCTCTCCCCAAACTGCGGCCTCCCTACTCACTAACTATCCCACGCTGGGCCCTCTGACTTCGACGAGCGCCAGGACGTCTGACGTTGGAGTGCACCGGAATTAAGCTGGGCTAAGAAATGAGGTAGGCCCGGCATATATACGTCTGACGCTCAGCATGAGACAGACTGAGGGAAAGATCTGCAGCTTGGGTAGAGCCACGAGAGGTCGGGCCCAGAGGCCTAACACCTGTGACCAGCAGCAAGGTATGGGTTTATATGTAGTGGTGCTTTTTCTTCTTTGTATTGTTTTATTTTCTATGTATTGTTTTTTTTAATATGTATTGGAGGGGGGGGGGGTTAAATGTATTGTTTTTTTTTATATGTATTGGGGGGTTTATATGTATTGGTTTTTTTTTCTGTATTGTTTTTTTCCTGTGTATTGTTTTTTTCTCTATGTTTTTTTTCTTCTATGTATGGGGCTTTTTTTAAATGTATTTTTTCTTTAAATATGTATTGGGGGTTTATATGTAGTGGGTTTTGCTTATATATATATTGGGGGATTTTTTTCTATGTATTTGGTGTTTAATCCCCTATATATTGGGGGGGGGGGGGGTGGTATATGTATTGTTTTTTTTAAAATATGAATTGAGGGTTTTTTTTTTTTACATTGATTTGGGGTGTTTTATATGGATTTTTGGGTGGTTTATATGTATTTTTTTAATATGTATTTGGGGGGGGGGTGTATATATTTGTGGGGGTGAGGATTTTTTGTATGTATTTAGAGGGGTGGGATATTTTGGTATGTATTTTGTGTGTGTGTCTGTGTGTGGGGGGGGGGGGGGGGGAGGTGTATAGGGTTAAAACTCTGAGCAGACCAGGAATAACCACACCCTGGCTTGTAGGTCTGCAAGCGGATTGGAAAGGGGAGGTTTAAAGAGCAGGCAGCAAATGTCCTACATTCTCTCTCATTTTGCTCTCAACCTGTGAGGGAACAGGCTGCAGAGAGCCTGTCAGGGGAAGAGCCTGAACTGCCTTTTGGATACCAGAATTAGGTACTGTCTGGTTGTTTTGCAGACGTATGCTATAGACTATTTTGATTTGTTACGGAATTACTGCAACCCCTGATACGGGGAATAAAGTACTTTCATTACAAGAAAGGGGTGTGTGAGCTCCTTCCTGATCACATCTAAAAGGCCGCTCTGTTACATATGATGTTAGAAGTGGGATAGCGCCCCCTGTGGTCAGTTGCGAGAATACACCTGAAGTTTTCAAAATGGAGATGGAAAAACTGATAAAGTATCTGGCTGAAAACCAGATTGTACAACAACAGAAATTACAGGTACTTCTGCAACAACAGGATGCGCAACAACAGGCTGCACAACAGCAGCAACAACTGCAGTGAAAGATTGAAAATCGTGTTGAACAGCAACAGCAATTACAGCTAGTGCTGCAACAACAAGCTGCCCAACAGCAGCGAGAGGCTGAAAACCAAGCTGCACAGCAACAGCAGTTACAGCTAATCCTGCAGAAACAGGATGCACAACAGCAGCAGTAACAAGCTACACAACAGCAGCAATTACAGGTACTACTGCAACAATAAAACACCCAACAGCAGCAACTACAGGCCACCCAGCAGCAACGAGAGGCTGAAAACCAGGCCGCTCAGCAACAGTTTTTCCTATAGCTAACAGCTCATCAGACTCGGGCTCAACAGCAGCTGGTACAGCAGGTGGGAGGTGCAACATATGCTGATGCCCCAAGTCCTGCTTCCTGGTACCCTGGCATTGGATTTCAGAGACCTGTCATTAGGCTGATGAAAATGGGACTTGATGATGATACAGAGTCCTAGCTCATCATGTTTTACCAAGTTCCGTTTTTTTCACTGTGGCCCAAGGAGGAGTGGACCGCCCACCTGGCCCCGCAGTTAACGGTAAAAGCACAGGCAGCATATCATGCCCTTGACAATACTGCAACACTCGACTACGCCCAAGTCAAGGTGGCAATCCGGGATCGCATGGGGATAACAGAGGATACCCATTGGCAACGCTTCAGAGAAGAGTGATATTCCTCAGGTATGCTACCCCAAGTCCTAGCCCAACGTATGCGGGAGTACTGCTGACGCTAGCTAAAACCAGAGACCCGCAGCTCCAGTGAGGTCATGGAGTTAGTCGCCCTAGAACAGTTTCTGCTGGTTTTACCCCTAGGCGGAAGGGAGTGGGTTTGTCGGCATTCGATCAAGACCCTCTGGGAAGCCTCAGGACTAATGGAGAGCTTTTTAGCCACAGAACAGTCGTGTGCGCAGGGTCCACGGGGGAAAAAATGGTGGTTCATGCGGAAAAAGCTAATTTTGTTCACCGGGCAGAAGCTCAGGGGCCAAATGGAGTACTCCGGTTGCATTCAATATGGGACTTAGTACGCACCAACCAGGCCCTACTGGGGGAGTGTCTCATAGGGGCCTACAAGAGACTCTGGAAGCCAGAAGGGAGTCGGGGTCCACCTCGGAGCCCATAGTGGTTTAAGTTCTATATCTAACATGCCCGTGCAATTAAAAAAAGAATTCTTTCGCTTTGGTTATAAGTTTCTCTACTCTTATAAATGCTTATAATTCCTCCTCTACCAACTATGAGGCTCTAACTCAATATGTCAGCTCAGACCAATGAATAGTTATAAGTTACAGCGTACAATTAAAGCAATATAACCCTCATGCTGATACAATGTCAAACTGACAGTGTTTTTAGGCGGTTTGCTACTAAGTCCATGCTGCTACTCTATGCTACCAGCTAAACATCCCAGATAGTTGAGCTCTAAGAAAAAATATAATTTCAACAAATTGAGTCATTGTTGCATGTTTCTTATATTACTGGTGAGGTTAATACAACACTACCAGTTGCTACAACTCTGCTATACAATGTATTTCTGAGTAGGGAAGTGTTTCTATTGGCGATTAGGTTCATATTGTGCTTTTTGATCACAGTATATGTATTACTATCAATTCCATTATATTCCTCTGCCAACTTTCGGGGTCTAGTACAGACTTTGGAATCTGTATTCTGTCTTCATTTTGACATATTAGGTCATTAGAACCTTACTCTTATTATATTAAGAGTTTTTACATATACCCCAATCACTTTGATACTCCACTGAAAGATACTCCTTCTAAAAGTGTATTATTGCCAACTGTCTCTGCTGAGTTCACTTTATATCTGCTATATACAGTACAGCCACTAAGCAGGATATCTTTGTGCTTCCTCCTATATAGTAGAAAAAAGAATGGTGTAAAACAGCGCTAATATATAGATTAAAACACTTATGTGTTAAAAAACTGGCAGCCAGGTAAAAACTGACAGTACAGTCAGTCAAAGCACAAATAGAAAAAAAGGTGAACCGGCGCCACAGTGAATAATGAAAACCAAACCAATAAAATGTAATGTCCAAATGGAGTCCTATTAAAGTTGGTATTCAAGGATTCTCACGTCAACGATGTAATATGTGAAAAGAAGAAGAAAAACAAATTATGGTGCAGTAAATCAAACAAGGGGGTGAAAAGATGGGACTGAACACACAAGACAAACAGGACATACAAAACAAGACAAACACACGTGAAACGTAACACTAGCACAGGCCTATTAATAAAGAAAAGCTGATTTAATAAGGTGGAGGGTGAATGAGACACGCATCCGGAGGGGCAAAATTACAACCCTACTCACAAGATGCCAGATAAAACAAGCAGCGAACTGGGGACATGCAGCTGGGCTTCCAAGATGGCGACCGGGATCCTCTCACTGGCGTCCTCACGTGACAGGGGTGAAAGGCTGAATCCCTCAAGTGATACGACTTCCGGACGGATGTGACGTCACGTCCGCTGGAGATCCACACCGGACGTTCTTAGAGCACTAGTCCTCCACTGGTGAGCCGCAATGTCCTCATAAATCAGCCGCTTGACTTAAAATCGCCAGATACACACTTCTCCAAACCTGGAACAGCACTAAAAACACTGGAAACTTCCCGACGCGTTTCGTACGCATGCGCGTACTTCTTCAAGGGATGTGCCAACCCCTTGGACTCTATGGTATATATACCATCAGTCCTGAGCTCTGATTTGTTAATTGATGATTGTATTAAATTAACCCCATGTTGGGCATACTCGAGGCGGCACAGGGGGATAGGCATATGCTAAACAAATATAATACACACAAAAACTTAAACAACATTAAACATAATGACATTAATACATAGAAACATTAAAACATTAAAAAGCATTAAGAAAATAAATATTAAGAGGCAGACACTTGAATGATTCACAAAAAAGCCTTAAGTTTGAAGTCTATATTTAACCCTTTTGGGGACATAGTTTTCAGTTCATATATCCAGTAAGCTTCACGCATACTGGCCTGCTGGAGTCTATTTCCCCCTCTTGGGTTAACATCAACTATCTCGATATTCAATTGTCTGCCTCTTAATATTTATTTTCTTAATGCTTTTTAATGTTTTAATGTTTCTATGTATTAATGTCATTATGTTTAATGTTGTTTAAGTTTTCTGTGTGTATTATATTTGTTTAGCATATGCCTATCCCCCTGTGCCGCCTCGAGTATGCCCAACATGGGGTTAATTTAATACAATCATCAATTAACAAATCAGAGCTCAGGACTGATGGTATATATACCATAGAGTCCAAAGGGTTGTCACATCCCTTGAAGAAGTACGCGCATGCGTACGAAACGCATCGGGAAGTTTCCAGTGTTTTTAGTGCTGTTCCAGGTTTGGAGAAGTGTGTATCTGGCGATTTTAAGTCAAGCGGCTGATTTATGAGGACATTGCGGCTCACCAGTGGAGGACTAGTGCTCTAAGAACGTCCGGTGTGGATCTCCAGCGGACGTGACGTCACATCCGTCCGGAAGTCGTATCACTTGAGGGATTCAGCCTTTCACCCCTGTCACGTGAGGACGCCAGTGAGAGGATCCCGGTCGCCATCTTGGAAGCCCAGCTGCATGTCCCCAGTTCGCTGCTTGTTTTATCTGGCATCTTGTGAGTAGGGTTGTAATTTTGCCCCTCCGGATGCGTGTCTCATTCACCCTCCACCTTATTAAATCAGCTTTTCTTTATTAATAGGCCTGTGCTAGTGTTACGTTTCACGTGTGTTTGTCTTGTTTTGTATGTCCTGTTTGTCTTGTGTGTTCAGTCCCATCATTTCACCCCCTTGTTTGATTTACTGCACCATAATTTATTTTTCTTCTTCTTTTCACATATTACATAGTTGACGTGAGAATCCTTGAATACCAACTTTAATAGGACTCCATTTGGACATTACATTTTATTGGTTTGGTTTTCATTATTCACTGTGGCGCCGGTTCACCTTTTTTTCTATTCCTCCTATATAGTGACTAAGGAGTTGACAGTCACAATCTGTTACTAGCCTCCAATTATATACACACATTGGGTTGGTGTCAATACTTCGACATGTACTAACTGTATGTAGCTAGTTAACCTGGTACACCGGAGCAGTGGTGTATTCGGGTACATGAGTATCATTTGTTATTGTTGTTTGTTAGTTTGTCCAACATTATTTTAAGTAATTATTACTTATTAAAGTTTTATTTTAATTAATAATCATGTCACATTACTTGGAGTGCTACAATAGCGGCTTCTTTTTCTTCCTTGTTCTCTTACAATATTTAGTTCCGGAGAGCCTGAACTGCCTTTTGGATTCCAGCGATTAGGTACTGTCCGGTTCTTTTGCAGACGTATGCTATTTAAGTTAAAGACTATTTTGTTTTGTTACCGAATTACTGCAACCCCTGATACGGGGAATAAAGAACTTTCGTTACAAGAAAGTGGTGTGTGAGCTCCTTCCCGACCACTTCTACAAGGTGCTCCATTACAGGGGGATTGTGTGGGGGGTAGGGGGGAGGGAATGAGTGTAAGGAGGAAGGATTGAGAGAGTGGCGTAATTGACGGGGGGGAGTCAGATGAGGGAGTAAGAGTGGGATGCAGGGGACATAAATACATATGAGGTGGGGGGCTGAGATTGAGTGAGAGTGGGGTAATTTTTGGAGGCGGGGAGAGGGAGAGGTGAGACGGAGGGGAGACAAAAACAGGGGAAAAGGGAGGGAAATAGAGGGGGCTCGCAAGGTTTGAAATGGGAGGGGGGGGGCCTCACAAGACCAATGACACGGGAGGGGGGTCCCAGTCTTAACTCCAGTCCTGGGTCCTGGGAAATCTGTCTGCTGCCCTGGTGGTCCCCACCACACAGGGCAAGGTAGCCAGGAGGCTACTAGCCACTTCTTTCTTCGTGTCCCTGTGAGGCACCATTTTTGTTTGGGTCATCCACAGTTAGTGGATGTTGGCACCCATTACACCAGCCAAGTAGCCACCAACTGGATTTGGGGAGGTAGCAAGAGACTACTAGCCCCTCTTTTCTATGTTGTTCTCTGGACCTTGGGGAAGTTACCATAGGACTGGGGTTTACTTTGTGGAGTGTTTATAGGCTCAACTTGAGCTACTTACATGCACTATGAGAGCCCCGGATTGCTTGGCTTAGCTGGCATCCTGGAGGACAGGAATCAAGCTTTTTGGGAGTATTTGCTCGTTACCCTTTTCATCACCCATCCCTGAGGGTTGAATCTATGTGCTGCTATAACCTATCCCTTAATAAACCCAAAGTTTGTTAGCGCCCAAGTCTTGCTAGTGTGACCTGTGTCTCAGGGAAGCAATAGGGGCTATAAAAGGGTTGAACCTTCTCTACAAGCTGTGGTGGCAGTGGACACGTCTGGGCATAGATCAGGTAGGCAACCCCCCTGAGGTGACAGATGCCCCTGAAGTCATAGACCACGCCTCCATGATGGATCAAAATCGGGGAGACCAGGAGGTAGTGCAGGTAAGTTAGTAATCTTAATTTGCCACCAGTTTAGGTCTGTCACATCAGGGGGTTGCCTCATGACCAGAGGTCCCTAATCTGTGCCCAGAACTTTGGGTATCTGCATCCATTGCAGTTTCCTATCGGCCCACGGACCCAAGACATATTAACCACCATATTGGGTGCCCTGCTGGAGCACCTACAGGGGCACCTTCCAAGGTATCTATCTCAGGAAGCAGGGTCCTAGGAACTGAAATCAATTGGGGTTCTATCATGGAGACTCCGTGATTCCTACATAGAAAGAAAAAAAAGATTAAAGATAGTGACATAATCATTGTTACTACTAGAATTGATAACGTTTCAGGAAGAGAGGGAGAGGAGTTCTTATGAAAATTACCTGTTTCTTTAGGTAAAGAACATTATGATCTGTATTTACTAAGTGATATTCTGCAAAAAGACACCTTCCAAAACCAGGAGACATTGTATTAATCTAAATGAGCCAAAGAATGCCTTCAATCTCCAGATGGTATTTTAAGGAATAGCACCACTTAGTAAATATGGGCCATAGTGTGCACTGAGCATTAGCAGTCAGTAGCCATTTAAAACAAATGTAATATCTTCCAAAGAGTGTCTTTTTTGCAGTTTTTCTTATTTACCAGAGGCGTCAACTGTGGATCGGTAACCTGTATCTCATTTTGCTGTTCTTATTGTTTTTTTTAGTATGTATGGGACCTGTGTTTTGCTAGTTATAATATGTACAGATATTGTGAAAACCTTTCTAAGCACATAACTGTCTAATCTCATTGTATCATGTAATGATAAACCCTCATTTCACTAATTTGGTGCCAGTGTGCATCACACAGGCTACCGTAATGTGAAACAGGGCAGAGGATTGCGACGGTGCCAAGAGAATTCCTACATGTGTAGGTACTCACAACCTCAAGCTAAGCCACCCGGCACAGCTATTCAAACAAACTTCAGAAGGTGTCTTGAAGTTTATCTCAGTCAGCTAGAACCCAGTCCCTACACAGATACACAGATACAGCAACTGCCAAAAATGTTTCTTTCAGACTTTAGCAGCCACTATGGATATTGCAGGACTGTTTCAGTAAAAATATTCTTAGCATCCTGTGAAAATCAAACTGACCGGAATTTCATGTCACTACCGGCAAGCCAGTGATTAGTGGCAATGCCATTATTATAGTCATTATTATATGATTGCTTTCCAGAGAATTAGTATATGTACTGTACATAAACACCTTACATTAAATATTTTTCTGTTGGCAATCTAATTGTGCAGCTCTGCAAACATACCCTCCTCATACAGGTCCTGAAGTGTTAGGGGTGATCACGTGCGCCTTCTTCTCTTTGCAAGGAGGTTAAGTGACTTACAACTGTTTTAAATGGCTGCATTTTTCTTCCAAAAGTCAATATAACAAAACCGCACAACACAACACAGCATTTATGGGAATATCATGTGTGAGATAATCATGAGACAGTTACCAGATCCATAGCTAGACTTCCAAGGGACACCTTTGTCTCCCATGAATTTGATAGCCCTAGTACTCAGTATGTCCTAGCTATGCCCCACTGTACACACAATATAGTTGTAGCAACCAGTGCCTGATTACCCATTAGGCACACTAGGCATGTGCCATGGGGCCCCCAAAGGTTAGGGTGTCCCTGTAGCTTTCGTTGGGTAGGTGCTGCGGCTCCCCAGCTCTCCATACAGCAGCCCAGTGGCCACTGTCTGCCATACTCTCCTTCTTTCTGTCGGCTCTGGGATCCAACTTCCGCCCAACAGGAGGGGGGAGCTGGAGCAGGAGCTTCAGAGTCTCCTGACCTCATCCATGGTAAGGTGTGTGTGTGTGTGTGCAAGAGAGAGGGGTGTCTCTTACCTTCTCCGGAGCGGCCCTCCTCCTGCATAGCATTGTAATGGCAAGCCAAAGTCAAATGACGCCATGATGTCACATGGAGACGCTGCCATGACAACGCAACGTCACATTACACCTCAACGGCAGGATGCCATGGTGCTGCAGAAGGAGGGTCGCTTTGAGAAAAGGCCCCCAAAGTCTTGGTGCCTAGGGGCGCCAGAGGGTCTTAATTTGGCTCTGGCAGCAACCAAGACATCACCCATACCTGTACATTTAGGTCCAAGTTTCTGTGTTACATGATGAAATGAACAACGGTAGTGTCTCTGCGATAAAAGTAACAATAGCAGTTCCAGTTACATTGACACCTCAATAGTACCAATTTCATTTTGTCATACAGTGGTGACACAGCGTCACTAACATTTGTGTTATTTTCCTCCCCTGTAATACAGGCAAATCTAAAAAGGAATCAAAATGGGTTGGAGCTTTCTGGATGAATCAAGTTCAGTCTCTACATTTGTATACTTTTTGGTCCATTAATTCAGAAGCTGGATGAAAATACAACTGTTACATTATGTTGTTCTTTGCCCTTTCACTGGGAAATATGTTTCTTAATGTACCCAAATAATCCTACAATTTTTTTCATCAAGTAACCTACGCCTTAAGTAACCTAGCTTAAATTCGCGTATTAAACTTTCAAAACCTATGCTGTTCAGTCAGTAACCATTATTGGACACATTCAAAATATTATTTTATACAATCTGGTTTAAGAATCTGGAAGTGGTATCCCAAGGGGGAGTGATGAGGCGATGCACTACATTCCACTGCGTTCCAAAATGGAAAAAACTGACGGATGCTGGATCACAAAAATAACTTTATCGAGACACTAATGCAACATAGAACAAAACAGGAGTCTTGAGAAGAACCTCTGATGCGTTTCGTGCATGCGCGCGCTTTGTCAAAGCGGTAAAGTTCTTCTCAAGGTACTGGAATTTATAGGAATGATCAACTGGAAGGTCTGCCCACCGTGCTCCTCCAATCTCACCCCCCCTGAGGCAAAGCAACTGGGGTAAGGCAAAAAGGAGACACATGAATGACGGATCCTCCAGTGGTAGTCCACAATGACCTCATGCACCAAAACACATAAATATACAATAAACAAACAATTCACCCGTGAATGATAAGCATGAATATCAATGTGTAAAGTCGGTATCATCATGTATTAAATATACATGATAATATGTTATTTCAATCAATACATATATATAAAAATAAAATACAAAACGGATAGAAATATATTACTAAAAACTAAAATAAAAAATGTTTCCTGTTAGATGGATAATTTAATGATCAAACATTGCGTGATAATACACACTATTCCAAAAATGTCCAGCACTCACTGTCTATAGAAATCAAAAATCAAGATTGGGATAATTCCAAAAAGCGTAATTTAATGAATACACAAGAGAACCTATACCATAACCACACACCCTACATCTAATAAAGTGCAGTTGCAATATGTTAAAGCATACGTATTCCAGTGGAGGGATAAGGGGAGAGGGGTGGGGGGGGGGGGATAAAATAAAAGGGGACAAGACAATACAAAGGTGGGTACACTGAGGGGAAACAACAGGGGGCACCGTTTCGGGGAACACCCCTTCGTCAGGCCCATTCCCCCTCGCTTCAGAGGAACAGAGGGGTACTTCCCTGTCCCCACAACCCACAGAGACAGTATCAAGCCCCAAGCAAGACTGAACAACCCCCACACAAAAATGAAGATAAATAAACTTTGCTATATGGCAATTGATATATATAATTCCCAGGGGGAGCAGAGCAAATATACAAAGTCAGTAATGTGGACAAAAAGCAAACCACAGGTAATCTGTATGTAAATTCAAAGGTCCTGCTCCTCTCATATGCATAGGGCGTCTGTGAGTCACTGCACAGGACACATAAATATACAATAAACAAACAATTCACTTGTGAATGATAAGCATGAATATCAATGTGTAAAGTCGGTATCATCATGTATTAAATATACATGATATGTTATTTCAATAAATACATATATATAAAAATAAAATACAAAACGGATAGAAATATATTATTAAAAACTAAAATAAAAAAATGATTCCTGTTAGATGGATTATTTAATGATCAAACAATGCGTGATAATGTCAATGATATGATAAGTATTATGAAATTAAAGATAAGATTAAAAATACCAGTAAATAATTTATACCCAAAATATTTCATATACTTTAAAGAAACATAAATCACAAAGTATCATTTATATCTATATTGGTATGATATCTAAATAAAGTAAGAGGACCAGAATTCCCCTAGTTGGTCATATTATAATCAATGAAGTTTGAAAAGGTTGTTATGCAAATTCATATTGAATTCCACTCTAAATGCATCAACCAATACTACCATTGGACATTGGCCAATCAAACATTAATAATTAGTTAATTATTTATTTATTTATTAGACAGACTGCTTAATCATCTGTCAATATGTCATATTAAAACGTGTTTGAGTTCCTAATCGGTATTAATCCCATTTGGGCTTAGTGTGTTGAGGGTGAACATCCAGAACATCTCTCTTTTGTTGAGGATTTTCTGGCGATTTTCTTTCTGATGGGCAATGGAATATGTTCCAGACCACTGAATGAAAAGGTATTAATATGACCTTGAGGACAGCTTGACAAATGTCTACATACTGGTTATCTGATGTCCTTGTTTCTAATGGATCTCAGATGCTCCATTATTCGTATCTTGAGGGGCCTAATGGCTCTGCCAATATAATTTTTTCCACAGCCACAACATAAAATGTATATACTGTCACATGATCAGTGTTACATGTTATTAAAGATTTGATTTTATATTTATCATGTGTGACTCTTGAGGAAATAGATTTAATAGGCTTAGCATAATTACATACGCTACAAAAACCACATTTGTGAAACCCTTTTGGGGGTGAGAAGCTTTTGGTTTGTTTGATAGGAGGTCTAAACAAACTCAGGGAAGGATGTGTTGAAAGAGTGTTGGCTTTTCTAAAGGCAAACTTGGGTTGATTCAGGACAAATGGTTTAAGAACAGAATCCAACTTTAATATATCTCAATGTTTCTTTACAATAGATTTTATGTCATCAGAGTGACAATTAAATTGGGTGATAAACAGTGGACTATCATCCCCAAAATTATTTGTAGATTTTTTTCTTTTTTGATTTGATATTGACATTGCTTTTAAGCCAGTCTGATCTTGATGAAAGAAAAACATTATCAAAAGCAGCCTGTATACACTCCAATCCATAACCCCGCTGTTGGAATCTAAATGCCAAGTTTCTAGACTGTTCGATAAACAAATCTGTACTGGAGCAAATCCTCCTTAATCTTAGAAACTGCCCTTTAGGTATCCCTTGGATAAGAGATCTAGGGTGACTACTTGTACCTTTCAAAATGCATTTATTTAAATTTCTTTTTGAAAAATGTCACTCTGGACAGTTTTGTTTAGATCAATAAATAACATTACATCCAAATATGCAATGTGTTGAATATGACTGGTATAAGTCAAATGTAAATTAAAGTCATTTTTATTGAAAGCCTCCACAAGTGTACTCAATAATTCAGTGTCACCTTCCCAAATAAAAATGAGGTCATCAATAAAGCTACGATAAAAAAACGATATTGTGCCGATATTTGTTAGTGTCACTATAAATGTGTGTTTGTTCCCAGAAGCCCGTAAATAAATTTGTGTATGAAGGTGCAAATGATGTGCCCATTGCTGTGCTGCATTGTTGTAAATACTGTAATAGTATTTGTCGAATGAGAAATAATTATGTGTAAGTAAAAATTAAATAGATTCTATAATGAAAGTATTTTGTGCTGGTGAAATGTGAGAAGTGCTTAAAAAATGTTGTACGGCTGAAATGCTGTGTCGGTGAACGATAATAGTGTAAAGTGATGTGACGTCGAATGTGTAACCCAAGTGTAAGTGTGTGACCAAGTGAATTTATGAAGTGCATTGAGTAAATCTGTGGAGTCCCTCAGATATGATGGCAACGGGTGAACGAGTGGATGCAGAAAATGATCTATATATATCAATGGACCTCCCAGGGTTCCCATATTTTGTAGTGACTTGTGGTCTTACGTTTGAGGAACGCTGTCAGACGCTCCATAAGCATAACGTCATCTATTCTTCTCTTAACCGCCTGAATGGAGGGGGGAGAGATCTTTTTCCAGGAGAATGCTACAGCACATCTAGCCGAAGTAAGGATAGAGGAGATTAATTTTCCTACCGGGCGGTCAATTTCTTCTATTGGCCTGCCCAGAAAGAAGGACAGTGGATCTGGGGCGATTGTGAGGCTCGTTACCTCATGGATCAAAGTTTGGATTGACAGCCAGAAGTTTTGGATTTTTGGGCATGACCACCAAATGTGGGCCATGTCTCCTCTTTGTCCACAGCCTCTCCAACATAGATCTGAGGCCAGGGGGTAGATTTGCTTCACTCTAACTGGGGTAAGATACCAGTGGAACAAGATTTTATAGATATTCTCTTTTGTCGTGGTACAAATAGAAGTTCCTGAAGCTGCGTCCCATATATCCTCCCAGTCTTCTCCATCTATGTCTATAATTAATTCCGCCGCCCACTTGGACATGTAGTCATGAGTGGAGGGGCCTTCTGTTCTCTCCATGTCAGCATATATGGTAGAGATCAGAGCTGATTGATGCCTGCCAGTTCGGCAAAGCCTCTCAAAGTTGGTGAGGGTAGGATACTCAAATTTTGGGGACAATTTTTGGAGAAAGTGTCTAATTTGGAGGTACTTAAAGGGGCTCAGTTCTGGGGCCTCATGTTCTGTTCGTAATTCCTAAAGGTTCAGCAGCCTTCCATCACTCAGCAGGTCAGCGACCACCCTGATCCCCTTCAGGCAAAAATAGTCAAATTGTTTTGCTTCACACCCTGGGGGGAAGTGGGGGTTGTTGTGGATCGGAGTAAGCAGCGAGCCTGGAGCAGTTAGTTTAAACTTGGTTCTGCATTTCCACCAAACTTCCCAGGTGTGTCTGATAGCTCCAAGGTCAAACCTACGGGTTGGTCTTTCCCCCTTGTCTATGCACCAAAGGTGGGCCTGCAGGGAAGGCATTTTTACGTAGTGGGATTAAATGTCTAGCCAACAATAGAGACCCGGGTCTGCGTTCCACACTACGGCTTGCCTCAACTGGGCCGCTAAATAATACTTTGTGATATCTGGGACCCCCAGGCCCCCCCTTCCTCTTGACGCCAGGAGGACAGACCTGGCAATCCTGGGTCTTTTGCCCTTCCAAATGAATTTAAACATTTTATTCTGGATGTTTTTACGTTCGGAGCCGGGAACATGGATCGGGAGTGTCTGGAAGTAGTATAGCAATCTGGGGAGTATATTCATTTTCACCGAGATCATCCTCCCGATCCATGAGGTCTGGTAGTCTTCCCATTTATCCAGATCTTTTTTGATTTTTCCGAACATGCCGGGTAATTGCATTTGTACAGTGATTGGTAGTTACCTGATACATTCACTCCCAGGTACTTATTGTATGAGGAACTCCATCTATAATTAAAGTTCAGTTTCATTAAGTTAACTTCCGGCTCCGGTACGTTTAGATGTAGGGCTTCTGATTTGTCACTGTTAATTTTGTAGTCCGAAATTTTGCCGAACTCTGCCAATTCTTTATGAATGTTGGGAAGCGATGTTTGGGGCTGAGTTAGAGACAATATTATGTCGTCGGCAAAGAGCGAGACTTTATAATTTGTATCGCTAATTGGTACGCCCTGAATGTTTACATTCTCGCGAATTTTGGCCGCCAGTGGTTCGATCGTCAGGGCGAAGAGGAGAGGGGACAAGGGGCAACCCTGCCTTGTACCATTTGTTATTGAGAATTTTTGCGCTGTGCCTCCCGGGAGTTTAATTGCCGCTGACGGGTTTTGGTACAGTGCACGGACCCCCTCTAGGAATGAGTCCCTGAAGCCGAATTTTTGCAAGGTTTTGTCTAGGAATAACCAATTTATTCTGTCAAACGCCTTCTCTGCATCTAGGCTCAGGAGAACTGCCTTGGTATTTGTAAGGTTAATGTGGTCTATTATATCTATAATTTTACGGGTGTTGTCCGAAGCCTGACCGCCCAAGACAAATCCCACTTGGTCGTTATGGATAAGTCTGGGTAAGATGGGGTTTAATCTGTTAGCTAGTATCTTGCTGTATAACTTTAGGTCGTTGTTCAACAGCGATATGGGGCGGTAACTCCCACACTGCATTGGGTCTCTCCCCTCTTTGTGGATTATTGCTAGGTTTGCCAATGACATTGATGCTGGTATGGGGTCACCTTCCATAAAGGAGTTGAACAAGTTTAGCAGGTGAGGGGATAGGGACGGGAGAAACCTCTTGTAGTAAGCGTTTGTGAATCCATCAGGGCCGGGGGCTTTGGATAGTTTTAATGCTTTTACCGCATCTGCCAATTCCTCTTTTGTGATCTCTCCGTTGAGTGTCTCATTCTCCTTCTCTGTTAAGAGTGGGAGATTGCAACTATCTAAGTAGTCCGAGACTGCCGTGAGCCGTGACACTCTAATATTTTCCTCTTGGGTTCTGAGGTTGTACAGTGTGGTATAAAATTTGGTAAATTCTTCCGCAATATGACTGTCAATATATAGTATGTCACCTGACCTATTCTTGATCGCAGTTATTTGTGACCTCTTTTGTACCCCTCTTAATTTGCTGGCCAATAGTCTGTCAGCTTTATTGCCCTTATCATAGTATCTCTGGTTAGTCCATCGAAGGGCTTTTTCGACATCCTCGAGCTGTATCTTTTTCAGCTCGTTTCTAGTGGTAGTTAAGGTTTTGTATATTTTCCCTGAGGGGTTGGATTTGTGTTGTTGTTCTAGTTTGATTATTTTCTCTGTCAAGTCTTTGATTAATTTTGCCTTTACTTTTTTTCCTATGGGATGCTATGGAGATAAGAGTACCTCTGATAGTTGCCTTATGGGCTTCCCATAGTACCGCTGAGGATGAGACTGAACCTGAGTTGTTCTTGAAGTACTCTGATAGGGCTGATTTGATTTCCCTCTCCATTTCCGGGTGATTCAATAATGAATCGTTTAGTTTCCAGTTAAATGCGCTCGACTTTGTGAATGGAACTGAGAGAGTTAATGAAATAGGGGCGTGATCTGACCAAGTGATCGGGCCTATATCAGTTTTTTGGGAGGCCTCCAAGACGTTCTTAGTTGTAAAGAGGTAATCAATGCGAGAGTAAGTCTGGTGGGGTGCGGAGTAGAAAGTATAGTCCCTTTGGCCCTGATGTTGGGATCTCCACACGTCCACTAGGGAGAATTCTTTGATAATTGCTCTAAATGCCGTTCCCATCTTTAAGGATAGTACTGTGTGGGGGCGGTTCGAGGGGAGTGTCCTATCCTCCTGTGGGCATAAGGCCATGTTTAGGTCGCCCCCCACTATCAGTGAGGATAGATAAGAAGGGTCAATTGTACTTAAAACTGTTTTCAGGAACTCTGATTGGTTCTCGTTTGGTGCATAGAGGTTGATCAAAGCGATCGCCGTGCCTGCCAGTGAGCCATATACTGTACCACAAGAAATCTACCCCCTGGGTCTGACACTTTTTTGATAAAATTGAATGGAGTTCCCTGGCGGATTAGGATGGCTACCCCTCGTTTCTCGCTACTGAACGAGGAATAATAGCCCATCGGGAATGTATTATTAAATATTTTGGGTGGCTCGTGGTCTGTAAAGTGCGTCTCCTGGAGAAAGATGATATCTCCTTGGGATCTTTTCATCTCCTGAAGAGCTAATTTTCTCTTCCTGTGACTCTGTAGTCCTTTAACGTTAAGGGAAATAACTTTGATTGGGGCTTGATTAGCCATTTTTGTTGTCTATGAGGGGGACTTTGCGGGTCACCCCTTTCCCAACCGGGGGACCTTGATTAGTTACTGTGACTGTGAGGTTGGAAGTTACATCACTGGCAGGAGAAGGTGGCCTGTTGTCTGGATCTGGTCAGCAGGCTTGGGGGAGTGGAGGGGGTCGGGGTAGGTGGGAGGGGTAGAAGACTGCTGGGACAATACCAGCAGGTTGAGAAAAAGAGGATGGGGGCCTGAGGGCGCCCCCACTAGAGTGTAGCCGGGATTGCATTCTGGCATTCGGACTTAGGGTCCTTGGGGGGTACACCCAGGAGTACGGACCGGCTAGTCCAGGAGGGTCTGGACCCCTATGTGTTTTTTTCGGGATCATTTTCCCTATGTATATATAGCAACTAGAGGGGGGGAGAGATGGGGGTAGGAGGGAGGAGGGAGGGGGGTAGAGGGGGAGGTGAAGTGGTGGCATTGAAGGAGGGGGAAGGGGGGAAGGGGGAGGGAGGGGGGGTGTAGGTATTCCATAGTAGGATAGTGGTGCACTGCGATAATTAGGTGGTACCGGTAAACTTTTGCACAAACATACATTCGGGGGGGGGGGAACGGGGGTGGGGGGGGGAACGGGGGTGGGGGGAGGGAGGGGGGGAATGGGGGGGGGGAACGGGGGGGGAACGGGGGGGGGACGGAGAGGGGGGGACCGGGGGGAGGAGGGGGGGGAACGGGGGGAGGGGGGCCCAGGTACGCTTGTGAGGGTATGGATGATCTACGGTACTTCTATGTGGCCTGTGAGGCCAGGCTTTGTCCAGAGTCCCCTCGCCATCCCCCCCCCCTTACAGACCGTCTACAGGAACGGGTATAGCCCTCCATAGCTGGTGCTGCGGCTTCATCTCGCCGGTTCCTCACAGGAGGGGAGACCGCTTCAGGCTCCAAGTAAGCTCTCCTCACGGGATCCATGGCCCGCCCCCCACCCCCCAAACCAAGGCTGCAGCTGGCATCTCCTTCTAGGTTCTGTTCCTAAATCCGCTCGCGTAGGCCTTCTTTTGTTCCGCCAGTGGGTCTCCGATGTGGCCTGGGTTCTGGGTGCGTTGTCTAGGTGCACTCAGAGGAGTGGTCCTCAAGCACGGGTTCGGTGGCGGCTTCGTCTCCTACAGCATGTCAGGGGTATGCTGTCTGTCGTGTGATCCCTCTCCATGATGCGGGTGGGTCGTCTGAGCTGCCGGGGATCTTATCGCGCTGATCAGGTGCACTTAACGAAGTGAACGGTCACTGGCAAAAGCATCGAGGTCTCCTCTTCAATAGTCACTGCGGAGGGAAGTAGCTGTTCAACGCTGGGGCAAGTCTGCGGCAACGGCCAACTGGGAGTAAAAAGGTCAGTTTGGGTTTTACTTTACTTTCTTTTTTCCTGCGGCTGGGTCTGGGCAGTGATTCTACGGGAGGAGCGGTTGGGCCCGTCTTCCTCCGCAGACTCTCGGCTCGGGCGCTCTTCTGATCCCCAGGAGGACGGGGGGGGGGAGGGGGTGAGGCCTAGTGCTCTTGCGAATGCTGCCATCTCCTCCGGGCGTCTCAGGCTTGAGTTCCTTTCGCCTGTTAATGGTGGTTCTGGACAGATCACTGTAGACTTGTATTGTTTCCTCCTGGAAAGTAATATCGCCTTTTTCCCGGCAGGCTGTCAGGATTCTTTCTTTAGTGGTGTAACTGTGGAACTTAACGATCAGGTCCCTTCTCCTATTCGGATCCTCTGACCTGGGGCCAAGGGCTCGGTGGGCCCGGTCTACTTCCACATCACCACACAGGGAGGAGAAAAGTTCTAGTAGGTACGGCCGGATGAGGTCAGGGAGAACAGCTTCAGGGACATTGCGTATCCGCAGATTCTGTCTCCTGTCCCTGTTCTCCTGATCCTCTATCGTGTCTTTGAGGCCAGTCACCTCTTCTCCTAGTCGGAATACTTAATCTTCGGCCTCCATTAGCCTCTGAAGAGTCTCTCCCTGCTTTGTCTCGAGCTCGGTGGTTCTCTCAGTCAGGCCTGTTATCTCCCCCTTGAGCTCTGTGACTGCTGCCTTGAGATCCTGCTGCAGTGAGGAATAAAGTTTATTATGGAGGGATGTCATTGAGTCCTCTAAGTATACTTTTGTTATGAACTCCCCTGGGTCATGCCGTCCGCTTGCCGTGGTGGGGGAGCCGCATGCGTCGGCGCCATCTTGGTTTTCGGGCGCCGCGCTTGGGCTTCTCTGCGCCGGTGGAAAGTATTTTTATTATTATTTTTTTTAACTATCTTTTTCCTTTATTGGGGACTTGCAACCGGGATACAGAAAACAAGAGCATTGTAAAATAAACAGTGAAGTCATAGGCATATGACTGCGGATTGTACAAGTCAACTCCAATAAACCGTTTTCTCAATGTTTTTAAAGGTTGGGTTAAAGGTAAGACAAGGGAGGGGGTGGAGATGGGAAAGACACAGAAAGATGGGTGGGGAGCGGGGTGAAGGGAGGGGGGGGCTAATGGTGGGGGGTGGTGGGTCAGTCATCTCCGTTTTCATCTATCCGGATGCGGTTCAAGCTAGGATCTGAAGGAGCGGTGGAGCTCCGGAGCTTGGCCATGGTTCCCAGGTATTGTTTAATTGGGGCATCTTCTGCTTCAACATAGCTGTGAGCCTTTCACATGGTTGTGAAACCAAGCTGGGGGACCCTTAGGGCGTGGTAGGCAAGGTAAGTAGTGGGTTGGGGGGGGGGGGAAGGGGTGGGAAGTGTGATGGGAAAGGGATGGGGGGGGATTCTCCCGTGGGGGGGGCAATCTTGATCTGTGGGCTCTCTGTTTGAAGGTGCGTAGGGGCCCCGCCAACGATGCTTGGTGCTGTGTCCGGACACTTAGATCGGAGCAGGGGAAACAGCGGAAGGCTCGAGGAGCGAAGTAAAAACTCCGGGAGAGAGGGGGGGGGTGTTTCGAGTCAGGGGGTCTTGTGGGGGACTTCTTTTGCAGCTTTCTTATGTTCGTTCGTGCAGGTGGGGTACGGCGGGGGGGGGGGGGGCGGTAGGGGGAGGTATGGGGCTGGAGGAAGGGGTGGGGGGGGGAGTGGAAGCCAATCGTTTGGTTCGCTACTTGCTCAGGGTTTGTGGGGTAGGTGAAGGGGGTATGCTTGGGGTTCGTCAGATAACTGAGGTAAGGAATCGCCTGGGAAGATTGGGGGCTTCTCGAGTGGGTAGTTGTTTCGTCTCTTTCACTCTGGGTGAGCGGGTTTCAGGGCTACTAGTTGTCACACTTGCCTCTGATCCGCGCGGAGACCGACTCAGGGAAGCACCACGGGGCAGAGTCATGCGCCCACGCACTGCCAGGGCAGTGCAGGCGCAGCGGCGTGATGGCGGAGCTCCGCGAGACGCATCGCGCCCGCGCACGGGTTGCTCGGCAACCAGGAAGCAGGAGAACGTGAGGGAGCTGCTGGAGCCTCCCACAGGCGGAGACTTGCTGAGTAAACCGCATGACGTCATCATGTCGCGACGCGCAGCGCGCACGCGCGCGGGTTGCCCGGCAACCAGACCTAGCATCAGGAAAGCCTAATTGCAAGCTGTTTCTGATCAGTGTCTCTCTGACACCATTGGTGGACCAGTACACACCCCTGCAAGGTAATTGGACCCTTCCCACATATATACCTGCTTCTGCCTGTCCTTCATTGCTGAGCATAAACTCCTGTTTATGCATTGTGCTCACCGCTGCTGTCTAGTTTTGTCTTGAACTTTGTCTGACCTGTTTGACCCTGCCTGTTACTTGGATTTCTACACTCTCCAGCACTTTGACCCCGGCTTCGTTACTCGACTACTCTACCTTCTATTACCCAGGACCTTGGCTACGAAACTCTACCTACCCGGACTCTCCAACCCTGGAACACGGCAAGTACCCTGACTACCCTGACCTCTCCAACCCTACGACGCGGTACGACTAGGACTACGCATTCCGGACAGGACTGCGTGGTTGTGGGTCGGTGCCTATACAACCCCACCTCAGCCCCGCGGTCTTTCGTCCGGTTTGTGGTGAGCGCAGCGTGACAATATGCTCAGCCCAACAAACATGGACGCCGCTGAGGTGGCCCGACGCTTAGACACCCATGAGGAATGCTTCCGGCAACTTACCGGCTCATTTACACTAAAAGAACAACTAGTTTCCCAACTTAAACAAGACGTGGATACCCTGACTGAACAAGTTAGACGTTTAACTGTATCTACCACCAACCCCGTTCCACTCGCAGCCACTCCTGCACTTATCACACCTACCTCCGAACCACGACTACCTGCGCCCAACCGTTATGCAGGGGATCCCAGCGGTTGTCGGGGGTTTCTGAACCAGTGTTTCATACAGTTTGAACTAATGCCCTCTCGCTTTCCGGTTTCACGTACTAAGGTCGCATACATAATCTCCCTGCTGACTGACGCCGCCCTGGCATGGGCTTCTCCTATCTGGGAGCAACGCCCAGATTTGACCTCTGACCTTACTCTCTTCATCACCGAATTTAGAAGGGTGTTTGACACCCCAGGGCGTAAGGTTACGGCTGCATCCACTCTGCTTAATATTTCTCAGGGAGACCGTACTGTGGCTCGTTATGCTCTGGACTTCCAGACGGTGGCGGCCGAGACCGGCTGGAATGATGTGGCTCTATCTGCAGTCTTCTGGCAGGGCCTGTCCGAACGGTTGAAGGATGAATTAGCAGCTCTGGATCGTCCCGCTGGACTTGAGAACCTGATAGACCTGTGCATCCGGATGGACCAGCGCCTCCAAGAGAGAAGGATGGAGAGAAACAAACACCCCCGAGGTATACAATCGTCTTCTTTGTCTACCATAGGGCCTCTACTCTCCACAACTCCTGCCCTAGATGAACCCATGCAGCTGGGAGGGACTAGCCTTTCGCCTATCGAGAGGCAACGAAGAAGACGAGCGGGACTATGCCTCTACTGTGGCAATAACGGCCACCTGGTATTCAACTGTCCACTGAAGCCGGGAAACGCCAAAGCCCAGTGAGTATAAGGAGGATCACGCTGGGTACTGCAACTCTTCCCCCTCCTCAACCCTCTACGAGGTTTTATCTACCTATCTCCATATCCGGTGAGACCTTCACAGTACAGACACAGGCCTTTCTGGACTCGGGGTCAGGAGGAAACTTCGTGGACCAAAAGTTCGCCTTCAAGAATAAAATACCGTTGGTACCCAAAGATCGACCGGTAGGTCTTGAAGCCATTGACGGACGACCCTTGCAGCCCGCGATCATTTCCTTACAAACCATACCCCTTAACATCATGACTAGCGACTTTCACTCCGAGACTATAACCTTTGATGTCATTCACACCCCCTCCTCGAACATCATTCTGGGACAATTGGTCCTGGATATCTTTGATGTTAGTTTCAAGTAATATCTTTTCAGCTGTCTTAGATTCAATAATAAGTTCTATAAGTCTAATGGAACACTCATTTAGAACTTGTATCCACTTCTCTTCAAATTCTTTGGTTTGGAACCAAAACAAAGGTAATTTCTTAATTCACAAACCTGTAGTCTTTTCTACAAAGACTATATGGTTTACAAATCTTTCTGCCTTTTCATTTTAAACCAATTTGCTGCTGGATCCCACAGTGCTGAAAGGGTTAAAGGAATAATCCCACTTACAAACAGTTTTTCTACAAACTGTCTATAGTGTCTTTTTTCACCCGAAATGTAAAATTGTGCAGTCATTTTGTATTAACAAAATGTTGAAGTAAAAAACTCTTTTGTCTGATAAGATGTTACATAGCTGAATGCTTTCATTCTTATGCAGCTCCAAATTATGTTGCTGTGAGTTAGAATACAAATATATATTTTACATTTCAATACCAAAAGAAATGCGTTTGTTTAATTTATTAAAAACATCCTTTACTTTAGCATGAGCTCCTTTACCCAAGTGTTTACTTTGATCTATAATGCACTTATATTATTCTAATCAGAAAGTTTAACTATCTTAAATCCTGGGATTTCCACCACAAGATGGTGCTAACAAACCACCAAAGTTCTGTATCACCACTTTTCTTTGCAGAAGCATCAGTAAGTGGTAAGACTCATTGCTTCCCCACTGAAATGTTACTGGGGTCCTGATATTTCTTTTTTCCTTGACTCAATTTGAGTGACTAACTTCTTAAACAGCCTCCCCTAGTCCAGACATTTAAAATTCCCAGCCAGTGAAGTTAACAGCTCTGTGCATGTTTAATATGTATATTGTAATGACATGTGATATGCATAACTAACTGAGAGCCATGACGGGGATATACCCACACCCAGTTAAAACATACAATTTCCACACAAAAATATTTAAGGCCAAAATGACTAAGCAGTGCATAGCTGAAAGGCACGTTACTTCCCATAGACTTGAGTGGTTGAACACCGATAACTTAATATAGCCCGTATTTTCTGTCTCTTCATTATTAGTTGGTTCACTGTATCGATATGAATGTGTACTGAAGACACTCTGTTGGAAAAATCCAAAGTATACAATAGCACACTAATTTAATTCCAAATTATCAAGCAGTTTGGCCCAGCCTTTCTATTTTGCCTTTTATCCATAAAAGTTCTTGGTTCACAGTTCTATTTTTTTAAATATTAAAAACAGCAAAGGAGGTCCTCACTATCCGTTGTTTCACTTTACAATGGACGGCATATCCAACGTGTCCAATAGGCCATTGTCCGATACCGAAAACGCCTTATCCTGAGATCACCACCGCTCATCAAATGGGGTTCTGCTTTCTGACGCTTTCACTATCCAACGCTAGTTTCTGGAACGCATTCTGTCTGATAACCAAGGAAGGGCTGTATACATTTGGGAACCATGGATAGATCACACTGTCTTGGAAATGTAGAGTTTGCAGGCATGGTGTACTTGTTGATCATATTCATGATTACACCCCATTTGAAATCATTACCCACATTTGCACACCACTGGTCCAATTCCTATGTGTAAAGTGAAAATCACAGGTGTCAAACTCCTATGCTCAGAGCTTGGGAAGTGCATAAAGTTAGCTTCCACACAATAATCTGCCGAAGGAGAATCTTAGTGCTAAGAGCACTGTCATTGAAGCGGGTGAACCTAGTTTGAATCCCAGTGTCCATGTTTCTTATGACCTTAAGCAAGTCATTTTATGCCCCTGTGCCGCAGGTACAACAATTAAATGGTAAGCTCTTTAGCGCAAGAGTCATTGTGCCGGCAAAAGTCTGTGTACATCGTGCAGCTAAGAAATAAATACATAAATGCGAATGCTAAATTGTAGTTAATATGCACATGGCTTGAAAGCAAACTATTCAATAATAATGAAAGCAAAGTACCAATAATTAAATTATTGGTCTGTGTTATAAAATATCATCCTCAGTGAAGAGGAACATGAGATAATAATTGCAAACCCATTTGCTCAATAATGCCTTCTGATAACCTCTCTAGCTTATGTTGTGGTTCATAGTTTTGCAGACAGCCCAGGTCTTAAACTAAATCGCCACATTTGTCCTTACTTCCACTCATAGTAAATAATCTCTAATTTTATTTGATTGGTGCCAACATATGATGAATGAATAGTAATGGGACATATCTGTGTAAATAAACATGTCCAAGCATAAGAGAAAGAACCGAGTATCAGGACAGAATCCATAGAATAAAGAAGCAAAGAATACTGAATTGTGTGACCAAAGAACATTATTTATTCATTTTTCTGCAGTGACTGAGGCTACAACCTTTCCATAGCTTCTTTATTTGCTTCATTAACTTCTAGTACTGTACTGTATGTTCCCTATAAAACATTCTAACACATGGTTGTAACAAAGTACAGTAACTGCAAGGATATGATTTCGGGGCAGGGTCCATATACGAAGGTATTTTTTATTGGCACGATTGTGATGCCAAAAAAGCCTTTTCATTATATGTCCTACCATGAATATATAAAGGTTCTTAGCCTCATAAACCTCATCTTGTGGAGAAGTTTGGAAGGCAGACATTCTGGAACAGAATGCATCAAATTATGTTCCTCCTTCAATAATTGATTCCCCCCCCACCCCTTCCTTTATGTAAAAAAATATCGATGGAAAGGAGTAAACCTCCCTAGCGAAGGATCCGCGTCAAATGTCAAAAATTAGTTACCAAGTACATTACATTTAATACAGATGTAAATAGAATTTAAAAGAAAACAAATTCAGTGAGACAGAATAATTTTCTATGAATTTATACGTAGACACATTGCTAGGAAAATAGATTTCTGTAAGACATAGGCATATGCCAAATAGATCCAGCACCGTGCAGGAGTTTCACTAAAGATAACAAAGCAGTTTCATTATTTACAACATTTTAGGGATCTCCTGTCCCTTTACATTTGCAGAGGACAGCCAACAAAAGAAAGACTGGAGTTCTAATTGCAGGATGCTCTTTAATTCTTTGACTAGCCCTTCACCTGGTGCTGCTATACCGTAACTTAAGTACCCCAAATATGACAAAACATGAGACATAAATCTTATACTCAAATAATATATTGCTTTCACCCAGCCCTTTCACAAACAGCAGCTTCTACCCTACTGCATCCTTCAACCTCTTTAACAGCTCTTCCTGGCTGCTCACTTGTTTTTAGATCACATAAACTTTCCAGTGCACTTCCCAAGTGGTGTCTCTCCATCTGACTACTGAGAACGTAACCATTTCCTTTACACAAAAAGGTTCTGTTCATCCTACAACTTTTGCAATAGGAAATAAGAAATATATTTACAAGTTATCTAAGCTATATCTTTCATTATTGCCAAAAGGACTCAATGTCTCATGAGTCCATGTATTTGTAGCTCTAAATCCAGAGCATTTGTGTTCTCAATAGATCTGCATTTTTATTGAAAAATAAGGACGGGACTAACATCTAGCTTGGTTGGCAATTTTGCACCCCAAGTCTCCTGTAATTGTGCAATTGAGTTTTGGCGTTTTCAGTGCTGGATGTTGAAATGTTCACAGATTTAGCAACAAATATTGTCTGTTTTCAATGGCAGAATGTGTGCATGAATTGACACAGATCATGATCACTTGTCCCTGCTGTTCTGACTCTAGTCATTTGAGGAAGTCCTACAGTTCAAATGTCCTCCATGGCCCTAGGAGTCACATGATGCCATGTCCATGACTTGAAGCCTACTGTTTTGCTCCTGTAGATCGGAGGAAGTTATTTTAAGATTGCCGTCAGAGCTGGTGGAAAGGTATAACACATTATACTGTTTTGAGAAAGGTAAAGGGGCTATGTATAGGCCACCTACTGTGTAGTTACCAGATATGCTGAATAATGCGGTAAAACTTCACAAGGTGGCATGGTCGTGGTTGTGTCAGAAGAGGACTAGTGTGAAGTTGGACCCTAAAGAAAAGAGTGCACATTGCTTGCACCTCTCATAGTGGCTTAGAGCAATTAGCTTACAAGAAGTTGACCAAAAATGTACAAATGTTTGGAGATAACACCTCCAGTTTTCCTTATCGTTGCTTGATGTTTCTGGGCCAAAGTGGCTTAGAGAAATTAGCTATCTATATCAGAGTCAGCCCACGTGTTAGTGGAAGTAAGAGGGAAGAACCAGTCTCGGTAGAAAAAACAGTTAATCACTGTCAGGCTTTTGTAGAGTTTCCCGACCACAGAGATGGAGATCAGGAGGGCTCTAAAAAGGAGTATTTTTATTTTTGTTGGCAATGTTGGTGCAGAGTATCACAACATCAGAAGGTACAATGCCCCCAAATCATTAAAGCATGATACACTGCATCGTGCCACAATTGGAGATAACTGCTATTAAAGTCAAAGGAAGATATCGCCAATTTGGGCACGATTCAGCGAATCATTCTTTTGACTCGGGGACAATGAATCCAAAATCCTTGAGAAATGCAACTTACGATTGAAATTTCAAAGTCACATCAGCTTAAATGTAATTTTGTTTGTTAGTGTTATGTTTATTCATTGAAACCATACGGGACACCTACAAGCTCATATTGAACCCCCAAAATAACCACAACATATATATAAGCATATAAGTGTCACAGAGGAGTGCTACTGAGCATGGCAATACAGTATATATTTAAAACCAGAGACAGAACATAAAACACAGACAGAGCTCAGTGCACATCCAGTGAAACTTATACATGGTACAGTGCCTAAATATAGTGCATAAGCAATTAGCTTACAAGAAGTTGACCAAAAATGTACAAATATTTGGAGATAACACCTCCAATTTTCCTTATCGTTGCTTGATGTTTCTGGGCCAAAGTGGCTTAGAGAAATTAGCTATCTATATCAGAGTCAGCCCACGTGTTAGTGGAAGTAAGAGGGAAGAACCAGTCTCGGTAGAAAAAACAGTTAATCACTGTCAGGCTTTTATAGAGTTTCCCGACCACAGAGATGGAGATCAGGAGGGCTCTAAAAAGGAGTATTTTTATTTTTGTTGGCAATGTTGGTGCAGAGTATCACAACATCAGAAGGTACAATGCCCCCAAATCATTAAAGCATGATACACTGCATCAAGCCACAATTGGAGATACCAGCTATTAAAGTCAAAGGCAGATATTGCCAATTCGGGCGCGATTCAGCGAATCATTCTTTTATGACTCGGGGACAATGAATACAAAATCCTTGAGAAATGCAACTTACAATTGAAATTTCAAAGGCACATTAGCTTAAATGTAATTTTGTTTGTTAGTGTTATGTTTATTCATTGAAACCACCTGGTTCTCTAGATTGGAGACTTAGGGCCTCATGCAGAGAGCAGCGCTATTTGAAATTGGAGAGGGGAATAAAAAGTAACTGTAATGGAGAGTTTTTTTCTCCATATGCAGAA
Source organism: Ascaphus truei (assembly GCF_040206685.1). Classification (NCBI taxonomy): domain Eukaryota; kingdom Metazoa; phylum Chordata; class Amphibia; order Anura; family Ascaphidae; genus Ascaphus; species Ascaphus truei. The sequence goes on along the minus strand of NC_134486.1, from coordinate 241,999,512 downwards.
AGGGCATAAAACTGCATTTAGAATCCTTTCTGCATATGGAGAGTTTCAACCAGCGATATGAGCGCTGTTGAAAGTAGTGGGGGAAAAATCGGGGTTTTTTTTTTTTCTCTCCCACCGGCCGCAGAGAGCCAGCTTCTTGCTGGCGAAGGAATATGTTGAAAATCGCGCCATTTTTTTGCCGCGAACAGCCACTAGATGGCGTTCGCTGCTCTCTGAATATGGCCGTTTTCAACACTGGAGAGATTTCTGTTCTCTCCAGCCGCGCAGCGAGTTTCAGAGAAAAAAAAAAAATGGCGCTTTTTTTAAAACTCGCCATTATCTGCCTTTCTAAAGGCAGATTTCGCCAATACATGCCGCTTTCCCTGTTAGCGCTGCTCTCTGCATGAGGCCCTAAATATCCAGTAGTGTTCTCTTTCTAATCAATCCATTATTAGGATTCAGGTAAACTAAAATTTATGGGCATTGAAGTTATACAGCCTTCTAAAAGATTGGGCAATAGGGAATTATTGCTCAGTCAAAGAGAGCAATACTGGATATTTACTCTCTAATCTAGAGCCCCAGGTGTTTTCAGTGACCATGTAGAACTCACTCCATTTCTGAGATAAACGGATTCCTACTGTCATTTTATATTTTTGATATATATTTTGAGATGAATTGTTATCTATTATCTATATTTGTTGTATAGTGTAGATTTGTGTTGTCTGATTTTGGTATGCAACCAAATATATTACAGTAGATTGCTAATATATTAGGCTACATTTTTAAAGCTTCCAATGAATGAGCTCCAGATCAGAATCAACGCAATACCATCCTAGCCGCTGTTACCAATTTTAAATACTTGGTGTCACGGGAGACCAAGACTTATCTACAAATTAATACCGGGATTCTGCACTGAGCGCACAAGTTGAGTAAAATAAATTGTAATTTATTTATTTTCAGACAGACACACAAATCTTCACAATATAAACTCAATAAAACACTTACTGGGATGGGGGAACAAAATCAATTGTCCTTGGAATGAAACAAAGTCTCTGGGCACCCCTGCACGCATGCAAGTGGGTGCGCACAATGATCCGTGTAGCAGTTCCTGGCTAGGGGCACAAGTTGCCACCCCTATATTTCCGCCAAAAGGTAAAAGTTTGTTCAGTCCTTACAGGGTTCGTTCGGGAACCCTTAGCTCCAACGAATTCCAGAAGAGGGGGATGATCCTTGGTTACGATATTATTAACCCCTCACACTCCGGAACCGCTGACGCTGGAACTTGGTCAAATCGCTGTTTAATCAGATGAATCTGCTAGGGACTGGTCAGCAGGCATTTTTATAGGGTTGAGGGTCCTAGAACATTTCTCACACCTATCCCCAACTTGCCAGGGGTTTGCACAAAGGGCAGAAGTTGCATCCCAGTTTGCACGGAGAAGGCGCTAACTTCACACCTAGGCTCCTAGCATACCGGGACTCTCCCCTTACCTGGCGACACTGAGTCTGGGGTTTGGCAACCAAGTGTGAAGTACCCATACTTTATCTGTCTGGCACTTACAATATCCAGGCCATCCTAACACCTAGGATTGCTGAGGCTTTTCAACTCCGGACTTCTCATAGACATTGAGGCGCCCACTTTGCAGGGTGACTTTGAAGTACGGAGTTGAGAAATCCCTCAGTTCATTCATCCTTAACTTACTTGCATGTTAAAGGATTTATTCCCGGGCTGACAGAAAACTTTCCTGTCTTTACATTTAAAACCCACAGTAGAATACAGTTTATTAATAAAGTATGTTCTTCTTATGCCACTACTATAAACTTTATATGTGTGTGTATGGGCTCTTTATTCCTAGCTGCACTCCAAAAATTAGAGTGCTAGCTCACTCCTATCGCGAGTTAGCTTATTTAATTGAACGGGCTACGATGTGGTTTGCGGTTTCACCTACTTCTCACGTCAATTTACTTTCCCCCTTTCAAGTTATGAAGCTAACAAGGTAACAGATACATTTTGACAGAAAACACTAAAGCTAGACCGCAAACCACTTATTCAATTAACCTTGCGGTTGCGAGGTCTAGGGCTTAGAAATTGATACCTATGTTTCAGAGCAGCCACCCATACACAATCACGCTTCTTCAATCAGCGTTTGGTTTAGCGCTCGCAGCTCCCCCTTGTGTCGCAAAACCAATTGGCACAGTTCACATACAATTCTATTACTGCAGCTAGGGATTGAGCTGCAAAATGGGGACAATAAAGATGGTGTAGGGGAAAACATATCAGTGTGGTGCACATACAGTTAACCCCTTCAGTCCCAATGCAATTTAGGGTTAATCAGCTGGGTAAAATGCCTCTATTAATGGCCTGATTAACCCCCTTTTGCCACACTTGGGAATATGGTTTGACTCACATTTAACATTTGGGTTGCACATTGATAAGATGAACAAATAAGTCCTGCAGATCATTAGACTGCCTTGGCTCTTTGGACTATTAGGATCAGTTCATTTAAAATAAAAACCAATAACATTTTATTACATCAAATATCTATTTGACACTGTGTGAATTATTTACAATGTGATATGGTTAAAAATATAGACTCTCCGTAGCGGAGTGGAAGTAGTATAGTGTAATTGGGATTTTGGAACTTTAAAGCATATTGGACTTTTCCATTTGAGCATTAATATGCTTGTCCATATGTGCTTTACCCAATGTAACTACTTGGACATCAGATTGATAGCGTATTAAGTATAAATTGGTTTCCCAATTTAAACCGGGAGTAGAGATTGGCTAACATTAATATTAATTTGAGAAAAAAGGTATAAGGCCTATGGTGAAATTCAAGGTTGCAAACATTTGTCTCAATGTGTATCTTATGTTGTAACAAAAGGTATCTGTGGTAATCACATATGCTCTGTTACATGGGTAACATATAGTAAATATCTATGTAGCTGAGGGTTATTATATGTTGCATATATTAGTAAACCAACTCATAGCATATTAGCACACAAATTCCTCTTTCTATGCGGGTCAGATGTTAATGCAACTGACCATAATACAAGCTATATTTTAGCAGGCTGGTATTGCACTATTATAGTCACTCATATAGTGTAGTTAATTAACATGATATATGAAGTGGTATGTTGTGCTAAACAGTATATAGATTTTACCATATAGTATATTTCTGTCACAAAATGTCAAAGGATAGGCATAGAATCTATTTCATATACTGTCACTAGCCGTTTATATTATGTGACATGAAGGTATATCAGTGAAGAATAGACAAAATATAGTTGATAAGAATATTATCTCTATTGCACTAGACAATCCCAACATATAGTGTGACTCTGCCACTGAGGGTCAGAGTGCAACCGATTGTATACAAGCCGTATTTCCCGGGTCTAGAGTCTCCAATAGCAAATAGGAAAGGGGGGGTGGGACTGAGGGGGTCATGCACTAAGTTCCGATAAGTCATTTTTAGAACGCAAAGTGCTTTTAGAACGTGGTGTTGCGCTGAACGCGATTCACAGAGACACGCAAATAGGTACTTTGCGTTCTAAAACTGACTTTTTTCAGGACTTTTTTCTAAGTCCAACTTTGCTCGTTCGTTACCCTGATGCATTCAATTCTGCCCTTCTGCGGGATCCACTAAGCTACGCAACCTTAGTGTACGCGAAAGTTGCGTTCAAGAAAACACGGCAGCTCAAGGCAGCCGCTAAAAAAGCTGGACTTAGAAAAATGTCTTTGTTTACATTTTTGCATGTGCAAAACCCATACAACAGGCCGGCGGGTGTCCCCGGCTGACCCCGCGGGGGTCCCACGGGTGTTTGGGGATCCCGTATGGGTCCCCGGCTGACCCCGTGAGTGTCCCCGGCTGACCCTGTGGCATGCGGTAGCAATCGTGTGCCACCCCCAAATACAACTATCCTTACAAATTAATACAACCCCATAACACGTACAGTATTGTTCAAAAATAATATTCTCCACATATGGATACTACTGCATTTCACCTTTTAACATACATTAAGATGGAGAAAGAAAGTACATTTATTTAGCACTCAGAGGTGTCCAGGGGTGGTCCTCGAAGCTGTCTGGGGGTCCACAGATGTTGGCGTGAATATATCTGTATCCCTCAGAGCTGATAATCAATAATTGAAATTAAAGGAGAACACATGATTGATTTTAAATTCATATCAATTGAATTACATGTATCTTCCAAAACTTTATAGTGTACAAGCAAACGTTAGCAGGGGGTTAATTTAAAGGGCAATACTCCCGTCATCACCAAACAACCATCTTGTCAATAATTCAACCTTCTGACACACCTTTATACAAACAAACCATTACTTATTGTGATGTAACACGTTCATGACTCAATATGTTACATACAAATGTAATGATTGAGTTATTATTTTCTGGCAATTACTCATATTGTGTCGCAGCATCGGTTTTACTGTGGATTCTCGAATGGTGTCTAATTGATGATTACATCACATTTAATTATGTGTGTAACACATCTGAATGAAAGTACGATGAATTTTTGAATGACTACAATTCATATGTTCACAATACTATCCAACACACATGTCATCATTTACAATCATGTGACTTATTAGTCTGCCTATTTAAACGATATAAGGAGCCACTTACCTTCCAGGGTGAAATGGATGCGGCACCAGATTACGCTTTTGTGTTGTTTTGTGCGAGGAGGAGGAGGGAGATTATGTTGCAGAGGAGAGAGAGGAGAGAGAGGAGAGAGAGGAGAGAGAGGAGAGAGAGGAGAGAGAGGAGAGAGAGGAGAGAGAGGAGAGAGAGGAGAGAGAGGAGAGAGAGGAGAGAGAGGAGAGAGAGGGAGATCCGTGTTGTGAGATACATAGCCCCCTGCAATTTTAGGCAAAGAAGCTCCCTAGAGGGCTTGATTGAGGACGAGATTATCAGCCGCTTCCGATTGAGCTCAGCGGCTATCTTGGAACTCTATGAAGTGTTAAGAGAAGATTTAGAGCCAACAACAGACAGAAGTCATGTAGTGCCTGGCCTTGTTAAAATGCTGAGCTCATTACATTTTCTTGCTTCTGGGTCCTTTCAGACAACTGTGGCCATAGTAGGCGGGGTCTCGCAGTCGGCATTCTCGCGGGCCTTTAGCCAGTTTCTATGTGCACTGACTTGACGCGCTGGTGATTATATACATTTTCCTAGCGAGCAGATAGAGTGGCAGGCACTGAAGACTGCATTTTATAATGTAGCTGGGCTACCCAATGTGATGGGTGCTATAGATTGCACACATGTTGCGCTGACCCTGCTACGTGAAGAGGAGAGGGATTTCCTGAACAGGAAACATTACCAGTCGCTCAATGTGCAGGTCGTATGTGACGCATACATTAAAATTCTGAGTGTGGTAGCCCACTTCCCAGGTGCCTGCCACGATTCCCATATTCTGAAGAACTCATTAGTCTTCTGTAAATTTGAAGCGGGGGAATTCGAGGACGGTTGGCTATTGGGTCAGTCAATGTTACAGAAACTGCACTTATAAGTACATTTAATGTAGAATTTAATATTTCATTATGTGTTGCTAATATTGTAAGTAACCACAAATACTTAACATTTGTGAAGTTGTATATCTAATCCATGTCATGCAGCGTCATCTTAGATAAGGAGGATTTCATTGTTAGGGCATGTGTTGTATATTATTCACTCATGTACTAGGAAATGACAATGGACAATGTTTTGAATATTGTAACATATATTAACCTTTATGTGATTTGACTGTCTTATAGGCGACTCAGGATATGGAAGCCGGCCTTGGCTTCTAACCCCACTGTGTAATACTCAAACCCCTGCAGAGGAAAGATATAATGCCGCACACATATCCACACGTTCGTTGATCGAGAGGACATTTGGAGTGTTGAAAAGTCATTTTAGGTGTCTTGATAGATCTGGTGGTGCGATCCAGTATTCGCCAGTGAAGGTTGGCGACATAGTGATTTGTTGTTGCATTCTGCACAACATAGCCCTACGTCACAAGCTTCAAGGCAACATTCGGGAGGATTTAGAGGAGGATCCTTTCATACCTCCTGCAGGGGTTAGGGACATACAGCCAGTGGGGTGGAGACTCGCCGGACGTTAATAGAGAATTTTTTCACATGTAAGATTTTCTAAGACATATAATCGAATCTGTAATCATCTTGTGATGTGTGTTACATTGCATTGTGTGTATCTAATCTTAGGATCCTGCTCTCTCCAAAGAACTGCACATTTTGTAGTGAATGATCAGAACTTCGTCTGCCAACGGTATGTCAATGTTTCACACATTTCTTCTTGTATTAATCATGTTTCACCCCACCTATACAATGTGTGCATCCTTAAATGCAGAATGTTGGGTATTACTGTACACTGGCGACACACTTTATTCGAGCTCGGCTAGTCCCACGAATTCGGGTATACCCGGGTGTATTGAGGTTTGTGACTGTTTTCTGCCCGAGTGCATTGAGGTATTTTCAGGCAGGGATTGAAGCATTTTATTCCCGCTGTCTGCAATACTGCACAGTATATATATATATATACTGCATTACAATTCATGAATTTATGCCATCTGGTAGACACGCGAAGCATTGCAGCCTATTAAATCCTAATCATTATCATTTAACAGATCAGCCGCCTGTCAGCCAGGCATGAACCCAGGCTGGGAAGGCAAATGCAACGGGGCTTGTCAGAGGTGAGGAGCGGCGCATTCCAGGTATCTGCCAGGTACATACTGGGTATTTGCTCGAATAAAGTGTGTCGGTGCAGTAAGTGAAGAGATAGTGCTGTATTGATTACTATGCATAGTGTTATCTTACAACTTAACTACTGGAAAAGATTATATCTCATTTTTATATAATACTTTCAACATTCTTTTCAACTTCGAAACAATTAATTGTGTTCTTAAATACTTAGACAATTCTTATGGTTCACATTCCTTACTTAATATTATTATTGCCACTTATGTAACTATTACTACATACATAATTGGACTGTCTTCAGGAGTATGAGCAGATGACATGTTGATATCTTCTATCAGTAACCTGGCATGTATCCCTATCATAAGTAATACTTTTACGTTTAAACCACACATTTCTATATGAATCTTTCATGTAAATGCCTCGTACAATTAGTCATGTAGAACTTTGACCAATACATTAGTTTCACTATAACTACATGTGTGTTTCTTCAGACGACATAGGAAAACATTAATTGTATTATTTGAGTGATGTCAGGTGGAAAGCTGAGAACTCTCCCAGTGTTCCCATATCCGGTGGGGCAGCGGCAGCAGCACTTACCCGGCATCTGGCAGCTCTTCTCCCTGTCCCTACTTCTGCTTCCGTCTTGCGAGAGCAAGCTCCCTTAAAGAGACAGTGTGTGTGTGTGTGTGTGTGTGTGCTGTGAGTGTGTGCAGTGTGCTGTGAGTGTGTGCAGTGTGCTGTGAGTGTGTGCAGTGTGCTGTGAGTGTATGCAGTGTGCTGTGAGTGTATGCAGTGTGCTGTGAGTGTGTGCTGTGAGTGTGTGCAGTGTGCTGTGTGTGTGTGTGTCAGTGTGTCAGTGTGTGTGCAGTGTGCTGTGAGTGTGTGCAGTGTGCTGTGAGTGTGTGCAGTGTGCTGTGAGTGTATGCAGTGTGCTGTGAGTGTGTGCAGTGTGCTGTGAGTGTGTGCAGTGTGCTGTGAGTGTATGCAGTGTGCTGTGAATGTATGCTGTGAGTGTGTGCTGTGTGTGTATGCAGTGTGCTATGCAGTGTGCTGTGAGTGTATGCAGTGTGCCACGAGTGTATGCAGTGTGTTGTGAGTGTGTGCAGTGTGCTGTGAATGTATGCAGTGTGCAGTGAGTGTGTGAAGTGTGCTGTGAGTGTATGCTGTGTGCTGTGAGTGTATGCAGTGTGCTGTGAGTGTGTGCTGTGAGTGTGTGCAGTGTGCTGTGTGTGTGTGTGTGTCAGTGTGTCAGTGTGTGTGCAGTGTGCTGTGAGTGTGTGCAGTGTGCTGTGAGTGTATGCAGTGTGCTGTGAGTGTGTGCAGTGTGCTGTGAGTGTGTGCAGTGTGCTGTGAGTGTATGCAGTGTGCTGTGAATGTATGCTGTGAGTGTGTGCTGTGTGTGTATGCAGTGTGCTATGCAGTGTGCTGTGAGTGTGTGCAGTGTGCCACGAGTGTATGCAGTGTGTTGTGAGTGTGTGCAGTGTGCTGTGAATGTATGCAGTGTGCAGT
>NC_134486.1:241848813-241986313 GCF_040206685.1 Ascaphus truei | reverse complement strand
AATTTAGACAAAGCAAAACTTTTTTCCCGTATGGTACGCGCATGCGTCATGAATCGAATGCATATGCCTGTCATTCGGGAAGAAAAGATTCACACAGTATATAAACTATTTCCGCTATAGTTACCTGCATTATATTGCATTCATATTCGGTGCAGGCATGGAAGGGGTGTTTGCGAGGTAGCCGCTGTAGTCAATCAATTCGTTGTTCGGTGGGTTCAGCTGGGTTGGATTGTAGCATACTCCATAACAGTTTGAATCTTGTACAATGTACTGAGGCGGATACAGATAGTAACTTTGTGCCATTTCATGTGTTCGAGCAAAGTCGGGATTATGCATGTAATCGTAATCACTTGCTCCGTTATGGTTCTGGTATTGGTTGGCCAACTCCGGCTGAAATTCATAGAAATTCTGTTGAACATTTAAGGCACCGCTGCGGGCACCTATATCATGGTAGTTGTGTCCGACATTTGTCTGTCTTTTACAATGTACTGAGGCGGATACAGATAGTAACTTTGTGCCATTTCATGTGTTCGAGCAAAGTCGGGATTATGCATGTAATCGTAATCACTTGCTCCGTTATGGTTCTAGTATTGGTTGGCCAACTCCGGCTGAAATTCATAGAAATTCTGTTGAACATTTAAGGCACCGCTGCGGGCACCTATATCATGGTAGTTGTGTCCGACATTTGTCTGTCTTTTGACATTTCCATTCGCAGACATACATGTACCGGATTCATAAACTGACCAACAGCCACCCTTGTTTCCGAGAGACGGTGTGTTTCGAATAAAAGAAGCATTGGTTGATAAAGTGCGGCGGATCAAATTTTCCATACCTAAGGTTTTGGATGATTTTGATAATAAGGGTAGTTATCCGTAATATATTGATAGATCTGTGAGACAGTAGCTTTTATTCTGGATTCTATTTTCAATGGCGCTATATATTAGATTGGTGTAAGAAAACAGAGGCTTTTCCTTAGAACACATCTCAAACGGCTGAAAAATTTCAGGGAATGGAGTACAGTAACCAAAACGATCCCTTAATTTCATCTTCTTACAAAGTATCCAAACTTTCATTATGTGCACAACGCTGTATAAGGTCATTATACAAAGGAAGAAGTGTCCATGTATTATTCTCCCACATACAGGTGGTCTGTATCTTAGCAAATTTGTGCTTGCGTATTCAACATGATTCAGTAGCAAAACTCAGAAACACACACATTGGATAGAATATTGTTTGGAAAGAACATGTGAAAATGATCAACTATTATAATGATTATTTTGCGCAGTTAATACAAATTAACTATTTCAAGTGCATAACATATTTCAAGTGCATACATGTGAAATAACCAGCATAGGATTTCTCATGTGTGAATAATCTATCTGCTTACATGATATATATACATATATATATATATATATATATATATATATATATATATATATATATATATATATATATATATATATGTATATATACATACATACATATATATATATATATATATATATATATATATATATATATATATATATATATAAATAGAGAAAAAGAGAAAAGAAGCGCCCGATCCTTGTGTAAAATCAGATGAACAAAGTTTTAATATCTCATGGACAAGACAAATGCACACTTACAATTTGTCTGATAAAATAAAGCATGTTATGGGACTTGCCCATGCACCAACTGAGGACTCCTCGGTCTCTTCTTTGTGTGTGAGTGTCAGTATTGGATCCCCTGATGAAATCCGCAGAGTCGGAAGAAACGCGTAGGGATATCTGGCAGTGAGCCTACGGTGACAGGGCAGCTCCCAGCACCAGCGTGAGGAGGCAAGGACTTGCCTGAAGATTTTTTTCCGGTTTCAAGTGTGAGAAGAAAGGCTAAATGGCGGCTGCATGTGGAGATTGAGTGCTCACAAACACTAAGGATTACTCCCCTGGAGACAGCAGCTGACAGCAACATCCTTTTTGGAGCCAATACTGACACTCACACACAAAGAAGAGACCGAGGAGTCCTCAGTTGGTGCATGGGCAAGTCCCATAACATGCTTTATTTTATCAGACAAATTGTAAGTGTGCATTTGTCTTGTCCATGAGATATTAAAACTTTGTTCATCTGATTTTACACAAGGATCGGGTGCTTCTTTTCTCTTTTTCTCTAATAGGTACTGTGGGAGTTCGGTGAGCCCAAGAAGAAGCAGCCTGGACCTTTTGCAAATCAACTTATCATGGACACATGTGGACTTAAGTATTTTTAATATTCACTGCATTTATGGGTTCATAATCGTGTATTTAATTTTTCATTGCTTATCACATGAACCCATTTTTTATATTTGCATTTTTTAGTTAAGTCCCAGTGACACTCAGTGTCATTTTTACCCACATTAATTGGCAATATCTTTTTTATTGCTTTTTTTTATTTTTATTTTTATATGTTATGCACACTTCTTTTTTGCTTTTGTGTTTTTATCTAATAGTCACTTTTAGTTTTTCCTGCCATAATACATTTAGTTATTTTCACACCACTGTTTATTGGGCATATTTGCCTGGTGCAATTTCTTGCCACATCTATCAGGGCTGCAGCAATTTAGGTGTAGTGTGTGAAGGACGCTGTCTATATTTTCTGTTATATATATATATATATATATATATCATGTAAGCAGATAGATTATTCACACATGAGAAATCCTATGCTGGTTATTTCACATGTATGCACTTGAAATATGTTCTCATACACACTTGATTATTGCACATTGTTCAGTATGTTTGGTGAACATTAATGAACGGAACTAATTGAATAAGAAGACTTAGACGAACAATTATAAGACATTGACTACTTTTTGGGGGATAATCTTTGGGATGAACGTGTGGGAGGCCTTGCTGTGGGATCACGTCCATGGTTAGTTGATCGTTGCCTTCTTCTTGACGTTGGATGCTGGCCCAGTGCCAATGGTTGAGCCAGTGCCGGGGGTTGTGCCAGTGGTTGAGCCAGTGCTGGGGGTTGTGCCAGTGGTTGAGCCAGTGCTGGGGGTTGTGCCAGTGGATGAGCCGGTGCCAATGGTTGAGCCAGTGCCAATGGTTGAGCCAGTGCCAATGGTTGAGCCAGTGCCAGTGGTTGTGCCAATGGTTGAGCCAGTGCCAGTGGTTGAGCCAGTGCCAATGGTTGAGCCAGTGCCAATGGTTGAGCCAGTGCCGGGAGTTTTGCTAGTGGTTGAGTCAGTGCCAATGGTTGGACCAGTGCCGGGGGTTGTGTCAGTGTTTGAGCCAGTGCCAATTGTTGGGCCAGTGCCAGCTGATGTTGCTGCGGCTGTGCCAGTGCCAGGATTTGGGCCAGGGGAATAGCCTGTGCCAATGGATCCTGCCCCATTGGATCCTGCTGTACCATTTCCTGTGTCTCTGGCTCTGTTTGGGTCTCTGGATCTCTTTGGGTCTCTGGATCTCTTTGGGTCTCTGGATCTCTTTGGGTCTCTGGCTCGGATAGTAGCTCTAGATCTGATAGTAGTTCTAGATCGGATAGTAGGTGTACATCGGATTGGGCCTGTGCCTCGCTTTCTGGTTGTGGTTGTGGCTGTGGCTGTGCCTGGACATGTGCCACAACCTGGCCCATACATTTGGCAATGATAGAGAGGCTATTTGCCATGTTGTCCAGTGTCTCCTGTTGTTTAGTCATAAGGTGTGCCATGTTTTTCATTACATCATATATTTTTTCATTGGTCTTAGCCTGTCTGTCTGCCCGATCTTCCTGGTTTTTTAAAAACCTGGCCTCCAGGCTCGTTAAATTCGACAATGCTTCAGCACAAACCTGGTCTCCCTGGCCCGCTTGGATCTCCCCATTGTCATCACTTTCTGGATTTTGTGTATCCTGTAATCTAATAAAATCAGGTCCGGAATCTTCAGCATCTGGGACGGGAATATGTATGGGATCGACTATCATCTCATCATCACTTCTGACACGTTGTTGTGGTGATGCAGACGCATCTGAATCCGTGTCCTCAGCAATCACTATATAATAAAGAACAAAATGTTAAAATCAACATAATGACTAAGTAATTATGTGCTCCTCTTTATTTGCCTGTACATCCAATGTTTATGCACATATTGTTATACTATTTCTTTTATACATGCATCAGTTAAAGCTGCAGTTCAAGCTCCTGTTTTTTTTATTTTTTTATATATATTTTTTAACTTCAATAGTTTGATGTGTGCAATCTCTAATTGCCTAAACAACTGCATAGCTGCCGGTCAATTCGTTCTCCTTGTATTCATGGGCGAAGTTTTGCGACATCTTTAAATATGGGGAATGTAAATGGTTGCTAGAGGAACAAGAGAAACAAGCATGCTAGTTAAAATACAATACAAGAAAATTGGTCTTTCAAAGTTGTTTTGTTTAAAAAAGAACATGCTACAAGTATTTTTTCTTACTACACAACTGATTTATTAAAAAATACACACATGCAGGATATTGCAGGATATTGCTTGAACTGCAGCTTTACATAACAAGCATGCTTTTCATAAACTGAACAGTGACATGTGTAATGTTGCCATTTCCTGATCACATCATCTAAACAGATGATTGCAGTGCATTTCCCACTATTTCTGAATTAAATATTGATGTCATAGCATACGACTCACCTGGTGTCGAATGTGAGAAAGATGGCCCAATATCTCGGTTCTCTCCAATTCCAAATATAAGGCGGGGAGTCATAGGAGTCCTCGTAGGAGTGTAAATGCAGTGATGCTGGAGGTCCACCTCCTGTCCCACATGTGATGTGTCCGGCCTGTGCCAGCTTATTCTTGAGTCTATGTTTGATGTCCCCAAATAGTTTTTTACACGCCTCTGGGGTCCTTCGAAAGACGCCTGCTGAAGAGACAGCTCGGCATATCTCTGCCCACAATTTTGTTTTCTGACTGGTCTTGGTTTTACCTGTGTATATGTAACAATGACTACATTTCAGTAGTGATTTCATAATGTATGGTAATATAAAAAACATTTTAACAACATCTACATATAATTACAGACACCTATTAGGCTATGTCATGCGCGCATTCGTGACTAATTAAATGTGCCCAATCAGCTGCACACCTCCGTTATAGCATACATGTTTACCAACTCAATGTTACGTTACGCATGTCTTGCATAAACATTTATGGCATCTCTTTAGCATTTCTTTTAACACTGGGAGGAAATTACTGTGAGGGAGTCGGTAAGTACCATAGTCCCACTTTGTGGTGACTATGATAATGGACCTGTAAAAGGGGCAAGTGACCACAAAACGTGATGTTTCCCCTGCGTCTCACCGCACTCACTTCCTTCCCTGTTAGGGATTTCTTTATCATATCCCTCACTTTTTAGTAATGTCACTTTTCCCCCTTCCCTCACCATCCCTCACCCTCCTGTTAATTGTATGTGATGAGAGTTTTGGGGCACATTGACAATTAATGTTCTTCACTTTTACTCATTCATATATCTCAGCATTTCAAGTATCATTGATTGTTTAGTATTCATTATGAGTGTGGGGAACACATTTTATGTTCTATATGTACTTAGGAGAGATGAGAGGTCTCTTCATTGTTCCCCAGCACCCACAACTTACCTATGTCAAATATAGTTAATACATTAGATAGTGCGGCCTATACAACATACTTTCTATATTCTAATAGAATAATTGTTAAAACATTCTTACATGATAATGATCCATAGAGTTGTTCATAGGAATCCATGACACCTTCAACAAGAATGTCATTTTCGCGAGGGGTAAAGCGAGGGTTTCTTAGGCCCTCCGTCCGCGCCCGGCGTGTTGATGGCCCCTCATCACTTCCATCCTCCTACGCATCACTGTTCGTATGGTGGACAGTGTCCCTCTCTCCCTGTCCAGTACTCCCGCTACCCTCACCCACCTGCAATCCCCCACCTAGAGTATCATCATGGGATGTACCTGCCCTGGCAGGACGGACGGTATCTGTACGTCCCACTCCTCTCCCACGCTCCCCCACTCCCCCACTCCCCCACTCCCACCAGCCACTGCACCTCCTCCACTCCCACGCTCCACCACTCCACCAGCCACCGCACCACTCACACGTCCACGTCCACTCTCACGTCCACTCCCATGTCCACTCCCACATCCACTCCCACGTCCACTCATCCTCTCTATTTCAGTCACACAAGAAACAAATATAAACCAAAATGACACACTAACAAAGTTCAATCACACTAACAATACAAAAATGTAGAGAAACAAAATATAATAACACAAGACAACTCACTCAATAATCGCCAACAAACCCCAACTCTCTCCTACTACTACTACTACTACTACTACTACTACTACTACTACTACTACTACTACTACTACTACTACTACTACTACCACCAACTCCACTCTATCTCTCCTCAAAACAACACCCACACTGGCTGAACAAAATGTCCGCTTTATCCCTCCAAAATAGTGGCGCGGAAGTGTGATTACTATTGTTTTCATGTGATTGGCTAAATTCATCACTTCAGCATTTCAGCATTTAACTATTACACTACCATGTCCCAACAAAGATATATATGACACACACACACAGTAATTGACAACGATATTATATTGAATGGATTCACTCCTTCCATGGACTCTCTCACAGATACTCCAGGAAACTAAGGGGACATACAGGAACCTCAGGGGACCAAAATTGCCATAGCGTGGAGATGTCCAAATTATAAAAAAATGATAACATTTGCTTTTATAATACTGTCAATGATCATGGGGTCTTCGGAGCTGAACCGCATTGGTTTCAGCCTCAGGGACCCCCTACTTCAGAAGATACAGGCCCCGTAATGGGATGCCAGTATCCCCTGCAGAATGTAAATTTCCTGGTCACGTGATGCGGAAGCGTTAAAATTACCCCATAACGGGGGCTTGTATCTCCTGAAGTAGGGGCCCCCCGGACCTGAAACCAATGCGGTTCAGGTCCGGAGACCCCCTGCTCATGTACACTATTATTAAAATGTATTTATTTAGTGTACGATCGTCTGTAACAGCCTTGCATGGAGATGCCAAATCTCCATGCAAATGTTACAGGCGGCTTAGTTTTTCTATCGGCTAGCGTACGTGAAGTTTAAGAACGCTAGCAAGGGGAAAAAAGCAACACGTACGCTGTGGCTGTTTTGAGCACGTACGTTAGAAAATGGGCTCAAGGCCTTAGTGAATCGCGTCTCGGGCCTCACTTTTTAACGGACGTGCTTTTTTTTTCCATCCGGACGCAAAAGCATTGAGCTTAGTGCATAGCCCCCTGAGTGCGCTACACAGAACCAGAGCCTGTGAAGAGTGACAATGAAAAGCATACACCACTAGCTGGATTATTGAGCCATATGGTGCTTGTATGTGAATGAGCAGGTGATTAGTTGCTCAGCAAGTACCATGACCATATAGCAGATGACAATGACATGGACCAGTCCCCAAGGACAATGTTTAGTAGTAAAAATACAAACAACAATGTGTAGGTGTGCAAAGAGTCTATATATAAAGTCCACTGTCCATAGATGTAACAGGGCAATAGGTTGAATATCTATGAAAAAAAATGTAAAAATTCAAGTCCACAATGCTGACTGGAAGCTTCCCCAAAACCACGGATCACCAATCCTGGATGTAGAACAGAACAAACAAAAAGAGAAACAGGAGCGCTAATGGTAAACAGCAGATGTAATGGTGGACAAGAATAAACAAACAGCAATAAGTTTGTTATATACTAAAGAGACAACACAGGATGTAACAATGAGGTTATACTAAATAACTAAAGTTGAATAAAAGAACCAAAAAACTTTGCCTGTGTGGGTGTTGGGAGGAGATGGCCCGGTATGGCTGTAAACCTGGGCTGTCCACTGTAGCACAAGGTAGGTGCCCCCCCTAATCAATGGTGCTGCACGTATCCTCAGGTGCCCATTCAGGAACCGATGTTGCTGCCACTGCCTCTCCCTTTGCTGCTCTCGTCCCTCGGGTGTTCCCACTCGGGGGGTGTCGCGCTGCCGTCTAGCGTTCGGCTGCTGGTATCCTGGCGTCCTGCTGGGAGTCAGCTTCCTCCCTCCTGTGCTCTTTCTATATCCTGCACTAGTACATCATTATGTGCATTGAGATTTAGAATATTACATACCTCCCTGTGCCTTTAAAAGCCTATGTCGTCTCATTTTGAAGGCAGACGCCGAGGAGGTAGGACCTCCTACAGAAGAAAATGGCCATGGCGGGGCCGAAGAAGACAAGAAGACCCCGGAAGAGACCGGAAGAAGATACAAGAAAGAAGAATGAATGAAGATGGATTACAAAAAGAAGACCCGTGGATTGATTTGTTTTTTTGTTTTAATGTTTATTATTTTATGGTTTATTATTTTATGGGTTCCTGTGCGTGGATTTGTTCGAGAGTAAGCTGTTCAACGGGAGTCGGTGAGTGGGTCAAGTAATGGTAAGTGAACAAAAGAAATGTATTTTATTTAACTTGTTCATTTTTTTTTTTACTTCCTGCTTTTTTTTTTTTTTTTGTAACTTAGATTTTATTGCATCTTTTTCAAACAAGTGATACAGAATACAGTATACATTACATTCATTTTTAGTGTTAATCTCTGCCATAGACAGTACCGTATGGCAGCTCGGGAGTCATATCCCGGTTTTTCGGGCCCTACTCGACCGGGTTGTTTTGGGTGGACTAGCAATAAAGATAATAACATAATTCACATAGTACAATTAATTGAAATTGAAAAACATAAAGACAAAAAAAAAGGGAGGGTAGGAAGGGATGAGGAGGGTAGGAAGGGATGAGGAGGGTAGGAAGGGATGAGGAGTGTAGGAAGGGATGGGGAGGGTAGGGAGGGAGTAAGGGACGGCGCGGCCGAGAGAGGAGCATCCACTCGTGCCAGGTCTCTCCACTGCTCCTAGTAAGGCTCTTTGTGGGTTGCGTCCTCTCCAGTTTATCACCTCTTTAGGCGTTCTGTCTATTTGTCTGTGTAGTCGTCGTGAGTCGAGTTTCCACTCCTAACGGAGAATGCACCTGCATCTATCATAGCCAGATTGTGTTCCTCTCAATCCCGGGGATATCTGTCTGCGCCAGCCAAGGCGTCCATACTTTGAGATAATTGGTGCCAGTGTCATTAACTAGACTCGTCAACTTTTCCATCTGGCAGATAAACCACAATCGATTTAGAATCTTTGGGATACTTGGAATTTCGGGGCGTTTCCATAGTGCTGTGATCTTGCTCCACGTGGCTATTGCAAAATATGTTATTAGTTTGTTGTTTGCTTTGGACAGGCCCGTTAGTGGTCTATTCAAGAGGAATAGCCATGGGTCTGGGGGAATAGTGAGGTCGAAGACCCTCTGTATCCAATTTCTAATTTCTTCCCATAGTGGGGAGATCCGCGGGCAAGACCACAGCATATGTAACAGATCGGCCGATCCTCCGCACTGCCGGGGGCATAGCGAGGAGGATCCAGGCACGAACTTGGCTAATTTCATTGGGGGGAGGTACCAACGCATTAGGACCTTATATGCGTTCTCCTTTAGTGTGGTACATATGGAGCTTTTTGCCGTGGCCAGATATATAGTGTTCCACTTGTCATCTTCTAATGTCTCTCCCAGGTCTCTTTCCCATTGGTTCTAAATGACGATGGCTGTTGTTTAGAGCTCGCAGAATCAACTACTTCATTGTACAATTGTGATGTGAGTCCCTTTGTGTCGGTCTCTGCCAGACAGAGCTTTTCGAATGACGTCAGGCGGGGGTATGGGGCAAATTTGTTATAAAATGCTCAGAGCTGGAGGTACCTAAAAAATTCTGAGTGGGGTATATCTTTTTCTTCTCTGACGTTATCAAACGTTTTCATCTTGCTATTGTATCCCTCCAGATCTTTGATTCGTATATAACCTTTTTGTTTCCAAATTGATGCATCTCCCTCCAGAAAGCCAGGAGCGAACTTGGGATTGTTCCAAATTGGGGACATTGAAGAATTACTCGTGGTGAGGGAGTATTTAGTCTTATTGGCCTCCCAGATAGACAACGAGTTGGTCATTGAGGAAAGCGGCATGTCAGCAGATCGATCGTCAGGTAGCCAAATCAAGTTGCGTATTTTCAAGGGAGCGCAGGCAGCACTCTCTAATTCCACCCACCATTTTAGCAGTGGATTAGATTGCCATTGAACAATTTGGCTTAATTGGGCCGCTTTGTAATATGAGAGCAGGCAGGGTACCGCTAGGCCCCCCGCTAGGACAGATCTTTTCATATTTAATTTGTTGACTCTCGTTTTTTTCCCTCCCCAGATAAATTTAGAGATTTCAGACTGAAGTGAGAGCAAATCCTTCAGTCTGAGTGGCACTGGTAATGTCTGGAAAAGGTATAGGATATGGGGGAGTAGGTTCATTTTGACGCTATGTATCCTACCTATCCAGGATATTCGTATAGAGGACCATTTATGGAGGTCAGCTATCAATGTCCGAATTAGGTCGGGGTAATTTGCATTGTAAATGTCTTTGATGTTCTTGGTTATGTGGACTCCTAGATATTTTATGATTTCTGTTGCCAGTGGAAGTTAAAATTCAGTTGCAATAACTTCTCTACATGTCTAGGGAGATTGATGTTGAGGGCTTCAGATTTAGCTTGATTTATTTTAAATCCCGAAATGTTCGAGAATCTGTCCAATAAATCCAATAGGTTTGGCAAGGAGGTGAGGGGCTTTGAGATAATTAGTAGGATATAATCTGCGTACAGAGCCGCATTATGTGTTTGAGAATATACGTTTAACCCTGAGATATCCAGGTTGCCTCTAATTTGCACTGCCAGTGGTTCTATACATAGAGCGAACAGGAGAGGGTATAATGGGCATCCCTGTCTCGTGCCACTCTTAATTTGAAAGGGGAGTGATGGAAAGCCCTGGTGTATTACCCTGGCAGTAGGTCGTGAGTACAGCGAGAGAATTGCTCTACTCACCTGATCCCCAAAGCCAAATGCTGCAAGCGTCTCCTCCAGGTAAGGCCAGTCTATCCTATCAAAAGCTTTTTCTGCATCCAGACTTAACAGCATACTTTGTGTGTTATTTTTAGTGGCCAATTCTACCAGATCAATAAATCGCCGGGTATTGTCCGCTGCCTGTCTGCCTTTGATGAAGCCGACCTGATCTGGGTGTATAAGTCTGGGTAGGATTAGACATAATCTATTGTATTGTATTGTATGTCTTTATTTATATAGCGCCATTAATGTACATAGCGCTTCACAGCAGTAATACATGTGGTAATCCAATAAATAACAGATAATATAAATAACAGATCATGGGAATAAGTGCTTTAGACATTAAGGAAGAGGAGTCCCTGCCTAAACTATTGGCCAATAGTTTAGCGTATATTTTAATATCAGTATTGATTATATGGGCCTATAACTTTTGCAGTCCAGCGGATCTTTA
The DNA here is from genome assembly GCF_040206685.1 of Ascaphus truei. NCBI lineage: Eukaryota > Metazoa > Chordata > Amphibia > Anura > Ascaphidae > Ascaphus > Ascaphus truei. Next base: position 241,974,903 of record NC_134486.1, on the reverse strand, counting down.
CCTGGTTTATGGATTAATTATATAGACGCCTGTAACATCTCTCTGGGGATGGGGGCTCCTGCTAATATTGCATTGAACACGTGGAGCAACCTAGGGGCTAGTACTTTGGCAAATTTCTTATAGTATAGCCCCGAGAAGCCATTTGGCCCTGGGGCTTTTGAGGGCTTGAGTTCCTTAATGGCTTGTGACACCTCCTCTATAGAGAAATCAGCGCCCATGGCCTCTCTCTCTGCCTCTGTCAATCTCCCTAGTTTTGAGCTGGCTAAGAAATCTCTCAGCTTCTCGCTCGTTTTAGCGTTATGTGCCACTTTCTCTCCGTTATATAATGTTTCATAGAACGAACCAAATTCCTCTACTATTTTCTTAGGGTTGGCCGTGGGGGTGCCTGATTTTAAGCGTATAGCTTGGATATTAAACTTCACTTGTCTGTCTCTTCACGCTCGAGCCAGCATAGTATCCGGCCTGTTCGCTTTTTCTTAAAATTTCCTCTTAGACCAACTCAGCGCGTTATCTGCCCTGGAGGTCAACAACATGTTTAATTCAATTTTGGTATCTTTCAATTCTTGTAGGGTTTGCGGGTCTGGGTTACTCTTATGGAGTGATGTAAGGGAATGTAATCTCGATTGAAGCTTCATAATTTTAGAGTCCCTTTCCCGTTTTCTCCTAGCTGTGGTGCTAATTAGTATGCCCCTCAGCGTCGCTTTGTGAGCCTCCCATAAAACAAACTGGGAATCTACAGAGCCTGTGTTTGTGTGGAAGAATTGAACTATTTCTTCCTTTATTGTCTCATAAATCACAGGGATTTTGAGGATTGATTCGTTGAGCTTTCAGTTCACTCCTGGTCTGCCTGTTCAGATGTGCTCGCACCTTAGCTCTATCGGTGCATGGTCAGACCATGAAATGTCATGGATCCCAGCTCGGGAGACCAGAGGAACCAGTTGGCAAGAGACGAAAACGTAATCGATTCTGCTGTATGAGCCATGTGGGTGGGAATAGAACGTATAGTCCCTATCAGTCGGGTGAAGTTCTCTCCATATGTCAGTCAGTTGGTTGTCTTTGAGGCCCTTGCATAAAGAGGTCCCTGCTTTTTTATGTACCGCGCCCGTATTCCCTGACCTGTCTAGATTTGGTTGCATGACCATTTTGATATCCCCTGCGAGTATTACGCCGCCCCTCGCAACGGCGCGTAGAGTCCGAAAAAAGTCGTCAAAGAACACTGTGTCCTGCTCGCAGGGGGCATAGATTGTGGCTATTGTGATGCATTGCTCCCGTATCGTGCCCACTAGGATAACAAAGCGTCCCTCTGTATCTCTTTTAATAGTTTGGGCTACAAATGGGATTTTATTATGGAACAAGATGGCCACCCCACATTTTTTAACCGGTGCGGAGGAAAGGTAGAACTGGGCATAGTCTTTGTCTAGGAATTTAGGTGCGTTGGTCTTGCTAAAATGAGTCTCCTGTAACATTAGGACATCTGCGTGTTTTCTTTTATAGTCAGTGAAAGCTATTTTCTCTTGGTTGGGCTATTAAAGCCCTTAACGTTATGTGATATAAGGGTTAGCGCCATCACTTAATGTGTGAGAAGTGTAACAAGCTAACGTTTGATGACTCACCCTGTTCACTTTGTCTCTTGTTCAACTGGCGGACGTTTTTGGTGTTGCCATCAGGTAAAGTTCTTGTGTTCTGTCCAGGCCGGCCTCCTCCCCGGCCGGATGGGGAAAGGATTGGGAGGGGTAGGGAGGGAGGAGACAGTACAAGGGAAAACACATAAGGGGTGAAGCAAAATTCAAAACATACGTTAAACAGCTTTGTAATAATAAAAATAAATAAAAGAGAAACCAGAGCTGCACACACATATCCAGCATTTGCATATCCATATATCTATATGATTATATATATATATATATATATATATATATATTTATATATATATATATATATATATATATATATATATATATATATATATATCTACACCTATACACATATATATACCCCGTAATTGAATGAACTAAGTTATTTAGTCCTATAATTAAAATCCGGAACATATTTAACCTATTAACCCTATATAACATATGAACTATAAATAACATATATAACCAATAACATTTACAACAGATGCAACATATATTCTATACCGTATAACATATATACCCCTATTGAAACTTTATTAGGGAGGGCTCAACGATAAAAGGTGTCAAGTAAACTGACTCTTTTGAGTTTGAATTATGATGTGTCTATGTAACCATGTAACCACGTGCACTCGCATATAGAAACATATCCGTATGCATGCACCCTGCGCCCCAGGGGTATCATGTACACAGCATACCTTTATACCACAGCGCAGGCATACTCACACGTCCATACCCATACATCCAATACGCAGTGCACACGCAGCACACAACACACACAGCTCGCAACCCAGGACGCATACAACCAAGCAAAACCACGGCCCACATCCCATTCAGCCATGCACCTCCACCAGCGCATGTATCCAGCTCTATATTAGCCGACACAGCGTTTTGGGCTTGTTGTTTGTACTTGTGTTTGATACGTGCCCTCTATACCCTTCTGTTCCCCCCCTTCCATTCTCTCTCCCCCTTTCCGTTCTCCCCCCCTTCTGTTCACTTCTCCCCCCCTTCTGTTCACTCCCCTGCCCTCCATCTAATCTCTCCACCCCCTTCTATTCTCCCCCCCTCTTCTGTCCTCTAACCCTCCCCTCTTCTGTTCTCTTACCCTCCCCTCTTCTGTTCTCTCACCCCCCTTCTTCTTTTCTCTCACCCCCCTTCTTCTGTGCTCTCACCCCCCCTCTTCTGTTCACTCACCCCCCCCTCTTCTGTTTACTCACCCCCCACTCTTCTGTTCCCTCACCCCCCTTCTTCTGTTCCCTCACCCCCCTTCTTCTGTTCCCCCCCTTCTTCTGTTCCCCCCCTTCTTCTGTCCCCGCCTTCTTCTGTTCCCCCCCTTCTTCTGTTCCCCCCCTTCTTCTGTTCCCCACTTCTTCTGTTCCCTCACCCTCCCCTTCTTCTGTTCCCTCACCCCCCCTTCTTCTGTTCCCTCCCTTTTTCTGTCCCCCCCTTCTTCTGTTCCCCCCCTTCTTCTGTTCCCCCCCTTCTTCTGTTCCCCCCCTTCTTCTGTTCCCTGACCCCCCCTTCTTCTGTTCCCTCACCCCCCCCTTCTTCTGTTCCCTCACCCCCCCTTCTTCTGTTCCCTCACCCGTCCTTCTTCTGTTCCCTCACCCGCCCCCCCTTCATTAATTTATGTGTGCATACGTTAAGGCAGAAGGCAGAAGGGAGACAAGCCCTTGTTGTGGTTGAGATACATCGACGATATTCTTATCCTCTGGCAGGGCTCTGCCGTTGAGTTTAGGAGTTTCGTCGATGTACTCAACCACAACGGACATAACATTAGACTTACCTGCAAATTTAGTCCCACATCAATAGATTTCCTAGACCTCAAAATCTCTATTGACTCATTTTCAGGAAGTCAACATCTACTAATTCAATTTTACATGCTTCCAGCTTCCACTAACAGCATTAAATTCAGGGCATTCCTCGTAGCGAATTTATTAGATTAAAACGCAATTGTTCTACAGAGGAATGCTTTGAAATGAGGGCAGCAAAGATGAAGGAGAGATTTATATCTAGAGGATATAGTAGAAAAAACATCCATCAGGGGTATCAACACAGTGTAATGAACGAACGTACAACATTGTTACAACCTAAAAAGAAAAACACTGATTCCAAAATTCGATTAATTGGAACTCACAATGACAGATGCCGAGAACTTAAATCTATTCTCCAAAAGAATTGACCCATCCTTTGTACCGATGGAGAACTTAAGGATACATTGGGTGATAGGGTTAATTTGGCAAGTAGACGTTCACCGAACTTACAAGATCGTTTGGTACACAGTCATTATACCCCTCATACCAGTGAGACATTTCTTACTATCAGAAGAAAAGGTTTTTCCAAATGCAGTAATTGCTCGGCCTGTAAATTTATGACACAGACCGATAATTTTACCAACAGTGACCACACCAAAACATACAATATTGGCTACAATTTAAATTGCAAGTCCAAAGGTGTCATTTATTGTTTAACTTGTCCCTGTAAATTAAAATATATAGGCATGACGACCCGTGAACTTAGGTTCAGAATTCTAGAGCATTCAAGAAATATTAGATCAGCTCAGCGGGATTTGGATGCCTTTAAAAAAATTACTTCTGTAGCACGGCATTTTTTAAAGTGTCATGCTGCAGATAATACGCATATTTCTGCATTTGCTTTTATTATTATGGCATCTTTTTCCTTATTCTCTTTCTCTCTCTGCGCCCTTTATATACACTTTACTTTCCCTCTTCTGTTTTAATATTTATTTTTTTAATCATTAGTTATTATTTTCTTTATGCTCATATTGATATGTACTTTGGGCTTGCTTCCTTACAATTTGTGCCTTATATTTTGTAAGGCATATCACCTCATTTATGTCTAATGTTTGTGTGCTTTTATCTTTGAATTTCATTATGCAGATAAGAACTTAATGAATGCTGTCTCTGCCTGTTTACAATGTCCTAATGACATCATCAAGACTCTCGTACCAAGACGCTATAGTCTGTAGTGTATGCGCATGTGCACCAGAGTAACCATGCTATCAGCTGGGATTTCCCTCTTCTGGGACGCATCGGCTCTGACTGCTTCACCTCGGACACCTGTGTAGATGACGCCGCCCTCCATTAACGTCTCCGCTATTGGTTGCGGATATGAGAAGGCGACGCCGACATATAGTGGACACAGTATAAAGCCTAGCACACCTCCACTACTCTTTTACCACTCCGGGATGAAGCCCTCCACGGGCGAAACGCGTAGAGTGTTCACCATCAGCAGCTATTATCGATTTTCTCAGCGTGACTTGAGTATTCCTGTGGACTGCATGAACGATTTCTACATATGTTGGAGTAACACTCCTTTGGACTGACTCGTTTACATTCATTGACAGCTGAGTATCACTTCCTCTGCTGCCTAGAGTCTCCCCCTTTTGTGGGATTCATACATATGTCTGTCTGATTGAGCATATGGCACTGGCTTTCATTTGCATTTTATACAGCCATGTGTCTTGCTTTTTTGTAGAGTCCACAGGCATCTTTTGCATTCATGCTCCCTGATATGTCAATTATTTTTCTTTTTATTTATTTTTTTGGTTATTGCTGTACAGGGTTTGAGTATTTTTTTTATCTTATTATCCCCTGTGTCTCTCCCTTGGTTTAAGATATAACATTTTTTTCTTATGTTCACTGTTGTGTATATAAGTTTATTCATATTATATTTTTTTCCTTTGCCCTGGGTTCAGCTATATGTTCTGTAGCTAGGATCTTTTAAGGGGTATTTGTACTATTTAGCTTATTTGTATCACCTTATATAGTTGTTAGGTCTATTATACTACTTTTGGATATATTTTTTGCTTTAGGTTCATTTTTCAGCGACAGTTTTCTATGTTATTTGTAAGTCACAGCTTTTATATATTTGTTATGCTACCTTTAGTCTGTTTATGTTTTTAATGTTAGTTGTCTTATTGCTCGTTATTAAAATCCTTTCCTTTTTTCTACTTTGACTTTGAATCCAAGTCTTTTTTCTATATTTGATTAGTTATTCTGTGGTATATTTAGAGTGCTACTTTTGGGGATTGTCTTAGTCTTCTGTGTGTTTTATATATATATATATATATATATATATATATATATATATATATATATATATATATATATATATATATATATATATTATATAAATATATATATATATTTATATACAAACAAGGTCTGCAGCACACTCAAAATAGAAAAAGAATGATTTAATCTTAGAAAATCATCAGGCAATCACAAAAACTCCAAAGCAAAGTATGTTTCAGTATTAACTCCCCCCGTGGTGAATCTGCTGCCCGTGTGAGGTTCATTGAACTGTTGCTGCCAGAGACTGCTATTGCGAGATTTGGACCTGGGAAGGAATACAGTGTGGACGCACACTCCTGACACCCCGGAACGGAAGTCTATCGGCATATCTACATGAGGCAGCGCTACAGTAGACGGAGGAGTCGGGTGAAGTTCCAAAGATTTGGGTTCTTTGCATATATTTATTTTTAAAATTGTGAGGGGCCGTGATCCGTGTATTTCAATGTTTATTAAAATTACCGGTACAATATTATGCTATGGGAGCCGCGCTGTCTTCTTTTTGTTCTATAGTTTAGAACAAAAGACAGGGGAGCCCAATGCTACATCCAATTGACAAAACATATATGGTAATGAGTATAAAGTTAAATACTGCAATAATAATATTTTCTTGGTTATTTTGTTAAACCCTTTGGCCAAAGAGTCACAAGCCTGCATACTAACGTCAAGGTATAACCAAATTTGCAGGTCCTAACAATACACTGTGAACCTTCCCTTTTACCTCTGTAGCCAGGTCCCCTCTGGGTGGTTGTGCCCCCTCCTCACTGAACTCACCTCCGCGGCGACCGGGAGGGATGCGGACTGTCGCGGGGGTGGGGGGGGGCATGGAGGGGTCGGGCGCGAGTGCGCACTCCTGCCCGTGGTCGGAGAGGGAGGCGTGCGGTTGCTGGGCGTGTTGACGTGGACTCCCGGCGGCTCCTTGTTCGTGCATTCACAGTGAGTCCATGCAGCCGGCGGCCCAGTGAGAGCTTTGCGCATGCGCAGATGAGGTGTGCGCGAGGCGGCCAATGGGGGAATAGCTCCCAAGAAGACAACAGCCCCCAGGATGCACAGGGGCTAGGTCAAGTGGCGCCAGGGAGCCAATAGGGTTGCCCGAATCCCCTGCTATGGGATTCATACATTTCGCGAGCTGAACCCACACTAGTTCAGTCAGGACCAGGAAAAGCTAGGGTTTGGAGGTGCGTGCAGGGGTCTGTTACTCACTGCATTAGGCCAGCAGCCCCCTAGGCCCCAGTTAGGTCCTGAGCCCCTTATAGCTTGTGGTGCTGTAAGGACAGGCCCTAGGTTAGGGACCCTGCCCCATTAGCTGTTTGGTAGTTAGGGACACAGCGGACGCTGCGATTCCCCCAAGAGGCTTGGGCTCAAGCCTACGCCAGTAAGAGAGCTGGACTATCTTCAGGGTGGGATCGCCCCTGATGGATCACCACGCGGGTGGATCCTGGATGTCATGCAGGAAATCGTCGGATCCTTTGTGAAGATCCTTTAAAGCCAGATGCCGCCGCACCGGGCAGGTATTGTTATAAAGTGCACCAACAGAGTACTCACACATAGTGGCAGCGCTGACCACGGGACAAGGGTTATATTGTGGACACGGTGTGGGGGTACACGGTGGTGGGCATGGGGTATACACTCCTAAGTGGGAGTGGATGACAGTTGGGACTTTGGTACAGAGTGGTACAGTTATTGATGTTGTGGTTATATGGTTAATGCACGTGTATTGTGTATTGTATTATCTGCATATAGTAAACCTGCGTTATATATACCTTTGGTGTATGTGGTTCATATATGTGGGTCCTGTGTAGGGGACATTCTATACTCCTAGAATCCTGCACAGGTGGAGGCGCTGATTGAAGAAATGTTCCAGAGAGCACCCCAGGTTCCCAGCAGGCCTCTTGTGAACCTGCAGGTATACGCACCACACCTGGTAACACATAGGTTCCCCCTCACATACACTCTATATGCGATTGGGTGGAGGAATATTCATTACACCTCTGTATGAGGGGAAATAACCACAGTCCATACAGAAAAACGTGAAAACCTCCCAAGTTAAAAAGATGGGGAGGGGTGAGCTCTGGAGGAGGGGCCACCTACCTCCAAACAACTGTTGCCAGTTAGAAATTGAATTAACAAATTTAATCTCTTGGAGATTTTTCCTAGGCTACAGGTACGTGTGATGCTGGTTAACTGTGAGGGTCCAGGAGAGATGAGCTTCCACGATGTTGTGGGGAACAGGACAGGCTTTAGATGATCCTCAGGATCTTTTGATTTGGTGTTAGCGCCTCCAGTCACTGTAGCCTACAGCAGAGCTGCAGGCAGTCCCTGTCTACTATGACAGTTCTTTTCTCCTATATTTATGTCCAATAGACTGTGTCTTAGCCAGAAGTATATAAAAGGGGTCTTTATTTGATGCAGATGGTATAACAGCGTTTGCATATAGTGGAGAATGGGGTTCAGGCCCTTGGATGGTGCTGACCAGCAGATAATGTTGAGGCCTTGTGCTATGCACAGATCTTGGTTCAATCAGCCCCAGGAGGGGCTGAGATCCTCTCCCTTCCCCGGGTGGGAAGGCACTGACTCTATAATTTGTAAGACATCCACCCTAATGCAAAAGGGGAGGGCACAGGCACCATGATTGGCTGCAACACAGACAAAGTGTCACCTCCTCTCTTGCAATTCAAAGGAGGCTGCGCGAGGGGGGTAAACCACAGAGGATAGCCTGTCACTGCATGTAGCTACTAGGACATACGTGACAGGAGGGCAGAAAGATAGTCTGGACCATCCATGGCTATTCTCTCCCCTAGGTGAAAATTCCCATGTCGTCTCTGGGATCCAATTTGGACACCATCCAGTAACCTTAAGCCTGCAAAGCAGAACAGGTTACCGCAGATGTATAACATAACCATATACAGTTACACAGACCCATATCATCCACTGGTTTACAGCAATGATGAAAACGTAGCTATTCTTCCAACGGGAAGAAAAAGAAAACCCTCACTTATAATATTTAGGGTCGGGCTTCTTTACTACCTGCCCATCAAATAACTTCGTCCAGATGTAATACACCTTGGGAAGTCCAGGGCACTGACTAACTTCTATCCTATCCTTGTATAGTAGATACATGTACCCACTAGCCATTCGTCCATAACAGTACGTATTTTCGAGTCAGTATTATATCTGTCATCAGAAGTTTTGGTCTTAATGTTTTCAACAAAAAGCCTGTCTGAGCCACTCCTGACGGTTGTTGTCTATCTCATCTACAAGTGGGTCAGGTACATATGGAAAGGTATATCCATGATACTGATGGTACAGGTTAAAGATAGCCCTGTGAGCTCTTCTGAACTTCAGGATCTTACGGTTATCTACCTGACCAGGCAGTACCCTAAACTTAGGCTCACTGAGTTCTACTTCCTGATAGAATACAGAGGGGCCCATAGGGTTTCTCACCCCTAAATTAATCTCGCCCACCCTCTTACGAAGGGCTTCAGCTATTTCCTCCTGGGATAGTTCACCTTCTTCCCACCAGTGGTCCACGATAGAACACGGCTACTGCTGGTGGATGGTCCTATTTAAGCTGGCAGGGTAGCCCTGAAACATTGGATCCCACCAGTTAAGGGTTTCCCCAGACTAATTTTCCTCATGGCCTACTGGACCTTGTGTCCATCTGGGAAGACACACCAGAAGTAGCAGATTGCTGGGACAGGGATGAGTCCCTAAATGACTTAAATGACCCAGGGGACGTACTGTAGCTACCAGTATCCGGTTTGCACAGGGTATTTCTCCCTCAGAATCATCCTCTGACCACCCATCTTTTCCACCAAAGTGCCAGTCCCTCAAGTCCATTGACATACCAGGTGACAGGTTATCACTAGGGAACTTGGTTAACACAAAGGGAGCGGTAACATGGGCCAAAATATTGGGATTAGGAGCCAAGGGTCGAGGCCTAGCATGATCCCGGACATAATGCTCGGGTTGGCCTTAACCTTACTCCCAGAGAATGGTGTTGGACTGGGTGTAGGGGTTGGTGACGGGGCATGGGAAATTAGGGCTGGTGAACTGGGCCTAGCAATGTCCATGACCAGTCCAGTATGTGTACCTTTAGTTCGGCAATGTCCTCTAGGGGATGGTACAGGCGCCTTGTTGAATGAGCTTCGGGTTCGACGTCCTCTTCCCTGGAGTGTGGTCTGTGGTGGGGCAGGGGCACTGAAGCATTGTTCGGCACTCACCTCAGTCTCTGTCAGGTTCTGCAGTGGAAGCAGCAGTCATCTTGTTGATGTCATCTGAGAGGGCCAACCTCGCAAGAGCCACAGGCAGGCACAAGTTCGGCGGTGGTTATGACGTCACATCCGGCTGCGCCGGAAGTGCATCACCCCGCGGCACACCAAAAAGGCTTCGCCTGGCTCCTCATCGGGCAAGGCTGCAGTGGACTCCTGTTAGGCAGAAGAAGATGGCGCCACACCCAACTGAAGGTAAGTGATGTCACCTGGCTCCACAGTGGGTAGGTCTTTTGCAGCGCTGACGTCTTCCTCATGTGTTGGGCTCTTCCGGGGCTCCAGCAGCATCACGGCCTTCAGGACGGACGTCGCTGACTTGGGACTCGGCCGCGGAACACAGGTAAGCATAGAAGTTTTCTCCGCAGGTGTCTGGCAGCTGTGTTCTTCATCAGAAGAGGAGGACAAGGACCTCCTCTGGGCCGCGATGTTGTGGCGCCTCGCGCCCCCAGGCAGCAATTGGCATGGGGCAGGCCTGCTCCGTTGCCACCAAGGGAGACGCACCCAACACCCGAGGAGCAGTAGACTCACACTCCAGGCACACAGACACCGGTTCTGGTCCTGGAACCATCGGGACTTGGATCACTGGAGTTATTTTGACCACCGGAACGTTGGGGCTTTCTCATGCAGGTATCCAGGCCCACGGGCCCACAGGTGGCACTGCAAGGTGCAGAATGCCACGGACGGCATCCCACGACAGTAGGGCCTGATCGTAGGGCCGACAGGGGCAATGGTGTAGGACAGACCGCAGGGGCTGCACCAACTGGTGTGGAGGCCTGGTCTATCGGTGAAAGGCAGCTAAAGGTGGTACATGGCTGGCAGACCTCATGTACAGGATCCCGCAGTATGGGAACTGTGTGGTAGGGCTGGCATCGCTCTCTGGAAGCCGGCAGTTGGGGCACACACAACGCAGGTGGTGTTGGCCATAGGTGGTGACCACCAGGTAGCCTCCTGGCAGAGAATAATTGGTAAATTCCAACATGGTTGTTGAATTGAAGTAGAATGGCAGATGAGGTAGAGTATAAGCAGATAGAGAAAAGAGCTATCACAGCTCCGCAGAGCTAAAGTTCAATAGGGTGTGGTAACTCCTCCCATAACAGAGACAAAGTCCTGGATTTGTTCTTTGTGTGTTGCCCCTCCCATAGGTGGAACACAGAGTAGGGGTTTGAGGACCAAGGATTGACCAACCTCCGGCTGAGCCAGTCACAGCGATGGGCGGTGTCAGCGTTTTTTTTTGACAGACAGACCTGTGTCCTGTGTCCTGCTACGCCACAGGATTGGTGTGATAAAACAGACTCTATAAATATACTTAACATCTACAGCACACTGCAGTGGACTGCACTGTGTACTATATGTTAAGTTTGCTTTTTTTTTTTTTTTCAACCAAAAGTTTTTTTATTTTTGTTGAGTGCATGGTACAATAATCACATTTTCTTCCAACCCATTGTCTTATACAAATGTATCCACAACAACTCATATTATAATTATACTCACAAAAGACATACTGGGGATACGAACAGACCAACAAGACGTACCGACATACTACACAGGGGGGGGGGGGGAGGTAGGAAGGGGGGGGCGGGGAGGGGGTTGCCATCGAACGATTCCAGTTCAGCTGGGCTCCACCTAGGGGTTGTGGTTCTCGCTGCTTCCCGGACTTCTTGAGCTTATAGGACAGCTGATCCGCAAGATCTCATAGTGACTGCTGTCGTAGCGTTGGTTGCTGAACTCTTCTGGAGTATCTTGGCCCTTATCTATCCTTTTCTCTGCCCCTTTTATTTATCTCTTTGTTTTGATAAGCGTCTATGTCTCCCTGTCTTCTACACTTCATCCAAGGAGAACGCGTCTACAACTATTAAAGCAGTATATTGGAGGCGTTGACCCCAGGGATATCGTTCAGAGCTAGCCATGGTGACCAGACTTTGAGAAAATTTGTGCCGGTGTCGTTAACCAGACTTGTTAACTGTTCCATCCGGCAAACGTGCCAAATTCGATTTCTGATTTTTGGGATGTTTGGTATGTCCGGTTGCTTCCACAATGCTGCGAGTTCGCACCTCAGGGCGGTTGCAAAATGTGCAATTAATTTGTGCTCCAACCTGTTTAGCCCCTGAGTGCGTCTGGCCAGCAGAAACAGCCAGGGGTCCAAAGGGATCGTGCGGTCGAGAATTCTCTGAAGCCAATTTCTGATCTCCTCCCAGATTGGGAGTACCTTGGTGCAGCCCCACAGCATGTGTAGCAAGTCTGCCTGCTCCCCACATTGTTTGGGGCACAATGGGGGGTAACCTCTGACAAACTTTGATAATCGTGTCGGAGTCAGATACCACCTCATTAGGACTTTATACGCGTTCTCCTTTAATGTCGTGCAAATCGAGCTTTTAGCTGCCGCCAAGCTCATTTGATCCCAGTCTTTGTCCTCTAATGTGTCTCCTAGGTCTCTTTCCCACCTGTTTCTATATTTTAATGTCACGTCAGCGTCAGGAGTCGGACAGACCACAGCTTTATACATTGTAGAGATAAGTCCCTTGGTTCCTGATCCAACGGAACAGAGCTGCTCAAAATTAGTGCGTTTAGCGCGGGTGGGAAATTTGTCATAGAAAGCTCTTAGCTGGAGGTATCTAAAGAATTCTGAATTTGGAATTGACTTTTCAGACTTAATTTGTTCAAACGATTTAATCGATATTCTACCCTCCAGGTGTCGAAGGCGAGTATAACCCTTCTGTGTCCATGTAATAAAATCTTTCTTCTGCAGGCCCGGAGCGAAATCAGGGTTTCCCAAAATTGGGGTCATCAAGGAGTGTTGTCTCATCAAGACGTGCTTATATTTGCTTTTGTCCCAGACTGCTAAAGAGCTGACTACCGCGGGGAGCGGGTTTGTGAAGTCCTTGCGGACCTTGTTTGGAAGCTATATCAGGTCCTGCAATGCCACCGGGGCACAGCAGGCCGCCTCCAGCGCTACCCATCGCCTCTGGACAGGGTGGGTATGCCACTGGATGATTTGGGTTAATTGGGCCGCTCTATAGTACGACAACAGGCAAGGTACCACTAGTCCTCCTTTCGTAGTGGGTCGAATTAGTATGCTAGTTTTGATACGGGGGTTTTATTACCCCAGATAAATTTCACCATAGCGGACTGTAACCGAAGGATCTCCTCCCTATTTATTGGGACCGGAAGAGTCTGAAATAGGTATAGTATCCTGGGTAGGAGATTCATTTTCAGTGATTGGATCTTCCCGATCCAGGATATGTTGTACCCTGCCCATTTCCGGAGATCTTCCTTCAGTGTCCGAATTAATCTGGGGTAATTCGCTTTATAAAGGTTATCTGATTGTTTTGTGATATTTATTCCTAGATATTTGATGCAGGAGGCTTGCCATTTGAATTCAAAATTTAGTGTGATCAATTTCTCAGTGGCCTTAGGTAAATTGATATTTAGTGCCTCTGATTTTCCCTGGTTAATTTTAAATCCCGATATTGTATTAAATTCCCCTAGTAATTGGAAGACGTTCGGCAGAGAGGTGAGGGGCTGTGATAGAGTGAGTATCACGTCATCAGCATACAGGGCCACCTTATGTGGCTGGATACCTGTTATATTTGGGCTGAGACGGATGTGTGCCGCCAGGGGTTCAATACAAAGTGCAAAGAGGAGGGGCGACAGGGGGCAGCCCTGTCTGGTGCCGCTCTTTATCTGGAATTCTTCCGAAGGGAAGCCCTGGTGTCGGACCTTCGCCGTCGGTCCCTGATACAGAGCGAGAATTGCCTCTATCATTCTCCTTCCCAGCCCGAATGCCCCAAGTGTCGCTCTCAGGTAGGGCCAGTCTATTCTGTCGAACGCTTTTTCAGCATCTAGACTAAGCACCATAGACGTGATATGTTTTTTCTGCGCCAGATCAATTAAGTCAATAATCCGTCTGGTGTTATCAGCTGCTTGTCGACCACATATGAACCCTACTTGATCAGGATGGACCAACTTGGACAACACCTGGTTAAGGCGATTAGCTAACAGTTTGGAAAAGATTTTTATATCCGAGTTTATTAACGAGATGGGTCTGTAGCTTTTACAGTCCTCTGGGTCTTTTCCTTGTTTATAGATTACAGAGATTGACGCCTGGAGCATCGAGCTCGGGATAGGGGCACCATCCAGAAAGGAATTACAAAGTTTTAGTAAATGAGGAGCTAGTATTTTACGAAATTTCTTATAATAGAGGTTGGAAAAGCCATCTGGGCCTGGGGCCTTGGCTGCTTTCAGTGACTTCATTACCTCTAGAAGTTCCTTGCTAGTAAATTCTGCCTGCAGTGCGTCCCTCTCCTCTCTGGTTACTGTAGGCAACTGTGCCTCAGTCAAGAACGTCTTAAGCCTTGTTTGTGTGGTTGGCGTGTGAGCCACCTTTGCCCCATCGTATAGGGTCTCGTAATATTCCTTAAATTCATTGACTATTTTTTTAGGGTCCGAGGTCAGGTCCCCTTGTTTTGTTCGAATTGTATGAATTTGGGAGATCTGGTTTTTGTCTCTTAGCTTATTGGCAAGTAGGGTATCTGGCCTGTTTGCTTTTTCAAAATATTTCCGCTTAGTCCATGTCAGCTCCTTCTCAGCCCGGGAGGTTAACAAAATATTTAGTTTGGTTTTGGTGTCTAGCAACTCCTTAAGGGTCATCGCGTCTTTATTCTTTTTGTGTCGAGTTGAGAGGACTGCTAATTCTGCTTGTAAGTGATTGATTTTTTTGTCCCTCTCTCTCTTTCGCCTGCTTGCAATCCTTATGAGCTCTCCTCTCAGAGTCGCCTTATGGGCCTCCCATAAGATAGCCTGCGAAGTCACACTTCCTATATTCTCCTGAAAATATTCCCTGATCTTGTCCCCTACGTTTTGTGCAATTGCGGGGATCTTTAGTAAAACTTCATTTAGTTTCCAGTTCGCTCCTGGTCTGTCCAGACTAAAATTAGTGCACCGTAGCTCAATCGGTGCATGATCTGACCACGAAATATCGTGGATGCCCGTGTGGGAGATCTGTGAAACCATTCTACTTGATACAAACAGGTAGTCTATCCGACTGTATCTGTCATGGGGATGGGAGTAGAATGTGAAACCTTTATCTTGGCGGTGCTGTTCTCGCCAAATATCTAGTAGGTTATTGGAGTGTAGCCCTCTATTCCAAGTTTGTCTCGTCTTAGAGCTATTTTTACCGCCCGGAGTGCATCTGTCCATTATAGGGTCTAGGGTTTGGTTGAAGTCGCCCCCCAGTATTATACAGCCTTGCGCAACTCTCCGGAGTACAGCGAAGAATCTGTCTAAGAAAGCTTCCGTGCCTTCACTTGGAGCATAAACATTTGCCAGCGCGACTGGTTGACCTCTTATTTCACCGACTAAAATGAGAAATCGGCCGTTGTAGTCTTTTTTAATGGTCGTAATCGTCAGGGGCAAACGGTTATGCACCAAAATGGCTACTCCTCTTTTTTTTTTTGTGGCTGAGGCTGAGAACCAGTTCTTATATCTGTGGTCGATAAATTTTGGGGAGCTAGTTTTGGAAAAATGAGTTTCCTGTAAGAGGATGATGTCAGGGTCTGTTTTTTTATAGTCAGCTAAAGCTAGTCTGCGTTTCCCTGGATTATTAAAACCCTTAACGTTATGTGAGATGATGGTAATCCCTTTATTCATGTTTGTGGTTCCCAACCTTTACTCTTGCGGAAGCAGCCGTCTGAGCCTCCGGTGACTGCGATGTGGGTGGTGGGAGTTCCTGTGCTTGATTCTGTTTGTCCGCCGACTGGAGCCTTGGCATAGGGGTACAGGGGGAAACACACTGGGGAAACATAAGAAAACACAATTCAACAATCATTTCAACACATATCAACATTCCGGGGACTGGGCGAGAGCTAGCTCCCCCAATCTCCTTCTCTGCCCTTCTCAAGCGTGCAGCCTGGATGGAGTACGGGATGGCCCTCCTTCCCCCTCTCCCATCCTTCCTGGCTGGCCTAAGTGGGACTTCCATGGGCCTTTCGTGGGTCGTCTCTCCCACGCCCATGTGGAGACTCATGCTCAAAACCTTCGCGAGGGGCAGCGCTCCCCCCCTCCTCCCATATCTAAGCAACGTAGTAGTGAATTAGTGTAACGGCCACTTTGTGTAACTTTGTGTGCTACCTGTAAGTGCAGCTTAATACTTCAACTATTGGAGTATAACTGTTAACTTGTACAAAATAACTGTTTGCCCCTGTTTGCTATTCTTTCTTGTACTTTCCTGTCTGTCTTAGTGTCTATGTGTGTTCCAGCCCTCTGTTGTGCTGGGTACTGTACTGCTCGTTAGTGGTGTATGGCAGGCTACGACTGACTAGCCCTCCATGTTATGTCCCCGCCTCTCTGCTCTCCTGCTAGGTGCTGGTGAATCACTTGGGTCTCCCCTCCCTCTGCCCCTCCGATTTCCGGGCATAATCATTTTTCCCCCTGCTTCCGCTGCGGGGTAGTGTCTGTGTCCATGCTCGTCTCTTCCGGCCGCCATTGGTGCTGTTAGCGCCTTAAGTTTTTGAAAGTGGCGGTGTCCCTCTTCCAATGAGAGCTGTGCTCTTCCGGTGCTTGCCGGCGCTTCTTTCCGGTGTATCTGCTCCTCTGCCACCTCCAGGATGGCGTCTGGTCCCCTTCCGGTGACATGTTTCCGTCGGCCGCCATTTTCCTTCAGTCAGCCCGCGGAGTAGGACGTCTCCTCCCCTGTTCCCGCTCCTGGAGGCCCTTC
Source organism: Ascaphus truei (assembly GCF_040206685.1). NCBI lineage: Eukaryota > Metazoa > Chordata > Amphibia > Anura > Ascaphidae > Ascaphus > Ascaphus truei. The sequence goes on along the minus strand of NC_134486.1, from coordinate 241,958,195 downwards.
ACTTCCGCAACGAAGCCATGCTGTGAGCCGCAGTCTGGGGCACCATGTTGGGTGTCTTGCGTTCCAACTCAAGTCGCCATTTGCAGCTTCAGGTAAGGTTTTGGATCTTCTTTTTCAGGTAATCCGAGGGGTCTTCTTAGTGGTAGTACCGGCAGGGCAGCGACATTGACAGAAATCTTGGCAAGTTCTTTGTTTGGCAAACAGGTGTGGGAAGCTTTGCTCCAACTTTTAAACTTTAATTGTAATCAACTGGACTTAGTTAGTTTCAGGGAACTGGGGGGTTCATCGGGCCTCGGGGGATTTTGGCGCTCCCACGGTGCTCCATTCTGGATCCTCCCGTGCCTCTCTCCTGGGGCTTTGTGTCTGGCCCTCCTTCAGTCCCAGTTTATGCAGGAATTCTTCGCTTTCTCCTGGGTCTTTTATAGTTATGGCCCTTCCGTTCCGTATCACCATCAGGCCAAACGGAAAAGTCCAGCGGTATCTCACCGCTCGGTCTCTCAGCAGCTTGGTGACCGGGTGTAGTGCTCTCCGTCTCGTGAGGTGATCGGGGATAGATCCTGGAACAGCTGGATAGCGATTCCTTCAAACCGGCATGCTCCCTCCGTTCGTTCACATTTAAAGATCGCGTCTCTAGTTTTAAAATAGTGCAACCTTGCGATTATGTCCCGCGGTTGATCAGCTGCTGCCGGGCGGCTTCTGAGGGCTCTGTGGCAGCGGTCCATCACTCTTTCTGCCGCAGGGAGATCAGGTAATATGGTTTCCAGCCATCTGGATATAAAGTCCTCTGCGTCTGTAATCGTTTCTGGGACGCCTCGCACCCTGATATTGTTTCTGCGGTCCCGGTTTTCGGCATCCTCCTGTCTGTCTAGTATTTCTGTAATTTGAGTTTGCATATATGTGATTTTTTTATCAGCTTTTTTATGTTGTTTAGAAGCGGCCGCCATCTTTTCCTCTAGGGCACCCGTTCTCTCCCCCAGCCCCTGAACCTCTTTTTTCATGTCCTGCAGTCCGACATATATCATATCTTTCATGTCCTGGTATAAGCGATCAAAATCGCATATCCGGACAGGCATCTGGGTGGGCTGAAGCAGTGGGGGGTCTTCTTCCCTATCTGAATCTGATCCTGCTGCTGACTCTGGCGGTCCCGCTACGGCAGCGCCTCGTGGGGTAGAACGTCCCAAATAACGCCTTAAATCGCCTTCCTTTTTCTTTTTCGCTGATAGCGGAGCCATCCTGGGGGTATCACTTACTCTTTGCCTGCTTTTATTTGTGGGTTTTTTCGGTGATTATTGCCGTTTTTGTGACTTTGTGGGAGGTGGGGGATGGAGCTCTAGGTTTATGCTGCCATCTGCTCCAGCCTCGCGCATGCGCCACCTTAAGTTTGCTTTTTGAGTCTATGACATGATATAAACCCTGTGGCTTGCAGGTAGAGAATTTGTACTAGCATATGAAATATTGTGGGTTTGATTCCTGTATGATATGGTATATTTTTATGAATTATTATTTTATATAATAATGTATAAATGATAAAATAAATAAAATGATAATTTATAAATTATACATTATAATTAAAATAACTATAAAATAATAATTTATTTTGTGCTGTAGATATTAAATATATTTATAGTCTGTTTTATCACACCAATCCTGTGACCTTGTATGTAGGGAATTGGTTCTACCTTATGAAAGGTCCTGGGTTTGATTCCTGCATGTGTATTATATAAAATGTTTTGATGTTAAATTTCCACATGGTGTGCGCGTGTCTGCAACATTTAAAAGTTTTTTTTAAACTTTTCTAAATACATGAATAATTATTATTTATTGCATTTTATAACTAACAGCTAGCTCAGTCTTATATCTTATAGGTGTGGCCATGCCACCTAAGGCTACTAACCTGCCCTACTCCTGGCAGTAAGCCTTGATAAAGCAGGCCTGCCAGTAGTCAATATGGGTTTTCGCCACTCACTGGTGCTGCACTTGAGTGACAGGGTGAGGCGGTGACATCAGGCCTAAGCATGTCCAATCATAGGACAGACCTGATGCCCTTTTCCTAACTGTACTTACGGGTGGTGCAGCCCCAAATTTAGCAGTGCCTCTACCCCCTTGAGAGAGGCAGGTCACACAGCCAGGAGCCTGACTATTGGGCCTTCTCTGGTCCTCTTTCCTTGGGGGGAGAGTGTGTGGACCATACCTCTGCCTCTGTTAGAGGGGCAGGGAAGAGCTGGGACTCCTGCGGGTGCCCTTGGCCTGTAGTGAAGGTCCAGGGACCATCCTTCAGTGGGTAGCTGAGAGTGGCGCTGCATTGGGCAGAAGGTTGCCGCATACTGCTGTTGGTGTACAGACAATAAAACGTTCCTGTTATTATACTGCCCAGTGTGTGATCTTACTGGGGGGGAGAGGTTATTGGTTCTACAGTGGGAGATCATCTTCAGTTCCCTGGAGTCTACGGCAGATGGAGGCGCTGCACTGCTAAAGATATGTAGGTTATGAACCCCAAAAGCCTAGTCCTGTGTCCCCACCACCATCAGCGGACGACTCATCCCTCCTATTACCAGCAGGTATCATGCACCCCACGACCAGTAATGGCAGAATCTCCCGTAGGGTGTGAGGAAACACCGTTACATAGGAAAACATAATAATGTTACAATTATGTTATAATATTTCAAATATGTATATTATCAAGTAGTTAAATACATGGCCTCCAGATATGAGTGATATTCTTAGCAGAATGTCTATGAATATCAGGAATTTGTCACCCAGTGTACACTATTCGTTAATACCATAATATCATGAGTTTGGTAAGGACTTTACTTTCAAATACAAGCGCACTGCCTTTAAATTAAAATATGTTTCCCCTATTCCCAGTTATGGGAAACAATGTTGTCCATTAACTTTACTTCACCTTGCTCAGGGGTCGCTGCAGTGAACCATTTGCCATTTATTTTCATTGATATTTTAATTGCTTCCTCCCCAGCTGTTGTTGAGCTATGCAGGGAAATATTGGAGCTGGGAGATAAGGAATCCAGGATCTATGGAATGCAGGATATAGGATTTAGCTGCAAAATATCTAGGTTTAACTCTCTCATTGCTGAACTGGCACACAACACAGAGCAGACATTATACTGCATATTTCTCTGAAGACAGAGTTTAAACTGAATTAAAAATGTGGGCATGTCTACAATTTAATATATTAAAATATTTCAAAGATGGAGAGAACAGTTCAGATGTATTTTCTTAGAACTTTGGGGAATATAAAATATTTTTTTGTGAACCTAATTCTGAGTATGTTATTCCCTTAATTAAAAGTAGATTTGAGAAATAGAAAAGCAGCAATGTCACTGAAAATATATGTATGTGTGTGTGTGTGTGTGCGTATATATATATATATGTATATATATATATATATATATATATATATATATATATATATACAGTGTTTGACAATCCTATACATTTACACGCCCGGGGCGTGTGGATTTAACCCCCGGGCGAGTAAATATTGGCCCAAGCAGAACACGTGCTTGTTTTTTTAAATTTCCCTGCTCGCGCTGAAATTTTCCCTGCTCGCGCTGAAAAAAAAACGAAAAAAAAACAAAAAAAAAACTCCACCTACCTGATTGCTGATTGGCGCGCGCTCCCAGGCTTTGTGGGCACGCGGCCAGGCTCTATATGAGCCTGCCGCCAACGAGCGGCCATTCTTTCTGGCCGGAGATCTATTGGAGAGTAAGTACTCTCCAATCTCTGCATGTTGCGGCCCCTCTGATCCTTCCCTGCCTCCTGCAAGCCCCCTTACTCCCCCCTTCTGTCCCTGTCCCAGCTTACCCCGACTTCCTGCCGATCCCCACGCGGGGCAGGAGATGGTAGGGGGGCGTCCCTCCTTCTGTCCCTGTCCCCGCTTACCCCGACTTCCTGCCGATCCCCGGGCGGGGTTGGATATGGTCACGGGGGGGGAGGGGGGGGCGAGCGGGACAGTGGTGGTGGCCGCGCGGCTTTTCCTCTTCTTCCCCCTGTCGTGTGTGTGTCTGTGTGTATGCATGGGTGTGTGTCTGTGTGTATGCATGGGTGTGTGTGAATGGGAGAGTGTGCCCAGCTATCTTCATGATGGCGCAGCATGGGGGGGCCCGTCTGCCCATCTGCCCATCTGCCTGCTCGACCACAAGCTTCATGCCGGCGAGGGGAGCAGGGCAGTGGCGGCCACAGCAGGGCTGACTGTCCCTTGGGGCGCCCGCTGGGGGACACCTCGCAACGTGCCTGCCACCTCCCCAAACTACGCCCGCGTGAGGTATGGGGGGGGGGGGATATCGGCCTCCCCCCCCTCCCACGAGCGGGAGATGGACGCGGGTGGGTGGGGGAGGAGCGTGGTGGTGGTGCTGGTCGCGGCCTTTCCTCCACCCCCCCTGTGTGTGTGTGTCTGTGTGTGTCTGTGTGTGTGTATGTGTGTGTGTCTGTGAGTGTGTGTGTTTGTGTGTGTGTGTGTGTGTGTCTGTGTGTATGGGAGAATGTGTGACACACTAGAGGTAACCCCCCAATCAGTCACCCCCCCCACCCCCAGTCAGTGTCAGTCACCCCCCCACCCCAAGTCAGTGTCAGTCACACCCCACCACCAGTCAGTGTCAGTCACCCCCCACCCCCAGTCAGTGTCAGTCACCCCCCACCCCCAGTCAGTGTCAGTCACCCCCCACCCCCAGTCAGTGTCAGTCACCCCCCACCCCCAGTCAGTGTCAGTCACCCCCCACCCCCAGTCAGTGTCAGTCACCCCCCCACCCCCAGTCAGTGTCAGTCACCCCCCACCCCCAGTCAGTGTCAGTCACCACCCACCCCCAGTCAGTGTCAGTCACCCCCCACCCCAGTCAGTGTCAGTCACCCCCCACCCCCAGTCAGTGTCAGTCACCCCCACCCCCAGTCAGTGTCAGTCACCCTCCACCCACAGACAGTGTCAGTCACCCCCCACCCCCAGTCATTGTCAGTCACCCCCCACCCCCAGTCATTGTCAGTCACCCCCCACCCCCAGTCAGTGTCAGTCACCCCTGCCCCAATCAGTGTCAGTCACCCCTGCCCCAGTCTGTGTCAGTCACCCCTGCCCCAGTCTGTGTCAGTCACCCCTGCCCCAGTCAGTGTCAGTCACCCCTGCCCCAGTCAGTGTCAGTCACCCCCACCCCCAGTCAGTGTCAGTCACCCTCCACCCACAGACAGTGTCAGTCACCCCCCACCCCCAGTCATTGTCAGTCACCCCCCACCCTCAGTCAGTGTCAGTCACCCCCCACCCCCAGTCAGTGTCAGTCACCCCTGCCCCAATCAGTGTCAGTCACCCCTGCCCCAGTCTGTGTCAGTCACCCCTGCCCCAGTCTGTGTCAGTCACCCCTGCCCCAGTCAGTGTCAGTCACCCCTGCCCCAGTCAGTGTCAGTCACCCCTGCCCCAGTCAGTGTCAGCCACCCCTGCCCCAGTCAGTGTCAGTCACCAGTGCCCCAGTCAGTGTCAGTCACCCCTGCCCCAGTCAGTGTCAGTCACCCCTGCCCCAGTCAGTGTCAGTCACCCCTACCCCAGTCAGTGTCAGTCACCCCTGCCCCAGTCAGTGTCAGTCACGCCTGCCCCAGTCAGTGTCAGTCACCCTTGCCCCAGTCAGTGTCAGTCACTCACCCACCCAGTCACCCCTGCCCCACCCAGCCACTCACCCAGCCAGTCACTCACCCACCCAGCCACTCACCCAGCCAGTCACTCACCCAGCCAGTCACTCACCCAGCCAGCCACTCACCCAGCCAGTCACTCACCCAGCCAGTCACTCACCCAGCCAGTCACTCACCCACCCAGCCAGTCACTCACCCAGCCAGTCACTCACCCAGCCAGTCACTCACCCAGCCTCTCTCTCTCTGTGTATCACCCACCCTCTGTGTGTGTCACCCACAGTTTCTCTCCTCTGTCTTCCCCCCACTCTCTCTCTCCCCCCCCCACTCTCTCTCCCTCTCCCCCCCACACTCTCTCTCTCCCCCCACACTCTCTCCCCCCACACTCTCTCTCTCCCCCCACACTCTCTCTCTCTCCCCCCCACACACTCTCTCTCTCCCCCCACACTCTCTCTCTCTCCCCCCACACTCTCTCTCTCTCCCCCCCACACTCTCTCTCTCCCCCCCACACTCTCTCTCTTTCTCCCCCACTCTCTCCCCACACTCTCTCTCTCTCTCTCCTACACACTCTCTCTCTCTCCCCCACACTATCTCTCTCTCTCTCCCCCTCTCTCACTCTCTCTCTCTCCCACACACTCTCTCTCTCTCTCCCCACTCTCTCTCTCTTCTCTCTCTCTCTCTCACTCTCTCTCCTCTCTCTCCTCTCTCCTCTCTCCTCTCTTCTCCTCTCTCTCTCCTCTCTCTCTCTCCTCTCTCTCTCTCTCTCTCTCCTCTCTCTCTCTCTCTCCTCCCCCCCCACACTCTCTCTCTCTCCTCTCCCCCACACTTTCTCTCTCTCGCTCTCCCCCACACTCTCTCTCTCTCCCCCACACTCTCTCTCCTCCACACACTCTCTCTCTCCCCCACACTCTCTCTCTCCCCCACACTCTCTCTCTCCCCCACACTCTCTCTCTCCCCTACACTCTCTCTCTCTCCCCCCCACTCTCTCTCTCTCTCTCCCACACTCTCTCTCTCTCTGTCACTCACACTCTGGATCTGGATCTCTTATTTACCCTATATATCTTAACTGCCCTATACTACACCGAAATTTTAACTGCCCTATACTGCTTTCTTCCAGATCTGACTCAAGCTTCACACGGAAGACATCGGAACCCCCCCTAACATAGAAGACAGGAAGGGAACACCTCCCCTCCAATGTATAACATTGCGGGAATGAGGGTACTTGGACATTGAGAGACTGCGGATCAGGTAAGATCCCAGGTGGGATTGCTGCTTTAGATATTGTGAAGCGGGGCATCCAGACACTGGTTAAGGGGTTCAGGAAACTAGTCATTCACACCTGGCTTTTAATTCTAGATCTGACATTTACACACACACATGTAACAAGGACTAATTGTAGTATAATGTAATACAATAAATACATTTGTCAAAAACGAATGTTGTTCTGACTAGGAATTTATTAAATGTATTTTATTTCTATATTTTATTTTAAAGCGGGGTTGGGGGCGGGACTAGTGGCGGGGTTGGGGGTGGGACTAGGGGCGGGGTTGGGGGCGGGACTAGGTGGCGAGTAGATTATTTGGTTGGGCGAGTAGATTTTTGGGTGATTTGTCGAACACTATATATATATATATATATATATATATATATATATATATATATATGAAATCCTTTTTTCGTTCTGTAAGAAACAAAAGTAATTCTGATTACAATCACAAATTATATTTTTGTGTATAGTTTTATAGTGGTATAGTCCACCCCGAAACTGGATGCAGGGGAGCAGCGATACCACCAGCCTCCAGGCTCTAAGGAGAGAGAGAGAAATGCAAACCTCTCTGCTCTAAAAACCTGTGCATGTGATTAGAAGAGCAGGTGAGGGAGAACTAGACCCATTGTAATCTGTGGTCTGGATTTTCCATCCAGCAGCCTGAGTTAATGTGAAGCTGTGGAATGGACCATTTTTAACTATTCCTGCACTTTCTGACCTAAAATGGGGCAGAAAGCGGCCTAACATCTTTGGACTATGTCACAATATATATAATGTATATATATATTTATATATGCAAATATAGCTGTATGCTCATCTGCATGTCTTAGGCAGGTCTGCAACCCCGCCTTTCCCCATTATCACCCAGCATACAGCACTTCCACTGCAGCAAGGGATTCTGGGAAATGACATGCAAATGAGCACACAGTGTCACTTTTTGCCTCAATAACCATTTTTAACATGGTTCCCTATAGGCTTAAGCTTGCTGCATGGTCACAGCTTTGAGCACAGCCAGGGTTAACCCTGGCTGTGCTCAAAGCTGTGACCATGCAGCAAGCTTAAGCCTATAGGGAACCATGTTAAAAATGGTTATTGAGGCAAAAAGTGACACTGTGTGCTCATTTGCATGTCATTTCCCAGAATCCCTTGCTGCAGTGGAAGTGCTGTATGCTGGGTGATAATGGGGAAAGGCGGGGTTGCAGACCTGCCTAAGACATGCAGATGAGCATACAGCTATATTTGCATATTTGCTTTCCTGTGGAGGGTTTTTGTCACTTTTTTTACTCACCATAACTTAACTCAGTATTATGTTTTTTATATATATATATATATATATATATATATATATATATATATATATATATATATAATTTTTTTTTTTTTTTTTACTGGATTGAAATGGGGGTGGGTGGAGGGGTGGTTAGGGATACCCCAGAATGCATTACTTTATTAGCTCCCGGGAACCAATTAAATGACCTCCATATCTTCTTGGTTTCTTACAGTTGTATTTAAATAGACGTCAAACAAGAAGCTGCAGCAGGTGATTTTGCGACTTCATATTGACTCACATGTTCTGCAAGATTTGAACAGCTAATTTGTTTCCCCAGCCAGGGCGACATGCTGGTAACTTTATCCCCATGGAGGAAACCAGGAAGTAATACCGGTAAGAATCTCGGGGACTGGGGAGTCGCTGGTGCTGAAAATAACACTGTTCAGCTCAAGAGGATCACCTAATATCAAATGTAATGTGACTCTGTGGTGCATCAATAGATTTGAACCAAAACAAACAGGGGAAGGGGAAAGGATTTGTGGTTGAATAGTTTAGAATAGAATGAAAATGCCCATATATAGAGGGATACTAACGTCACCAATAACAGTGAGGTACTGTATAAGTACAGTGCAATGCATACAAAAAAAGGTTTCCCTGGGCAACTGAAGATGGCAATGTCCATCTCAGAAGTCCTGTAAGGGTAGACTGGGCTACTACTGTTGAAATCAGGATGAGCGCTTCTGTGAAGATGAAGGGTTCATTTGCAAGTCACCATTGATTGTACTGGAAAAGGCATTATATCTCTTTTTGAAACCTGTGTGAATCTCTTCTTGAACATTGACATAGTTTGTACATACACCGTACAGTACGTTCATTCCAACATTTGCTTTGTCTGTATGGCACCATAGTGTTGAGTGTTTCATGCGCATTCAGACATTTTTGTTTTTACATTTTGTCCCTAGTTCCATGTGAAAAAGCAATCAAGAGTTATAGCTTCACTTGCCCATACAGTATCCCTTCTGACTGTGCTTTGTATCAATTTGCTTTACAACTGCATTGATGCTTATACCATCCATATCAATGTCATTTGTATGGTCATAGTATTACTGTGTGTGAGTTACGTTGTGTTTCATGTTGTCATAAAATAGCGCTGCACCTACACACATGCAAGACGATGAAGCAGAAGGCCTCGTTCAGGGTGCCAGCTGCAGGACTCGGAGGGAGGGCGTGAGGGAGGCAGTGCTGCAGTTTGCTGGGCGATCTGTGTTTATCCCCCAGCAGACTTTTCAGTGTTGGGGAGGGGGTGGGGAGGGGGCGGGGTTACACACAGCAGGGTAAGTATCGAAGTTGCAGTCATGAAATCATTCTGAAGAATGATTTCATTGGCTGCCTAGGTCCCAGTGACGCTGCTGCAGCTCCAAAAAACGAAATTTTCGTTTATTGAAACTGTAGTCAGCTTCAACTCCTGGCCTCGGAGACAGTGCAGCTGCTACCCTGACAACCAGTATTCAAATTGAATACTTTGTTTCTCACGGCAGCACGCACGGCAGCACACCCTCCCTCCGAAGCCTGCACCCTGAATGAGGCCGAACAAATGTAGAAGCTTTATACTGTCTGTAGTTTTCTTGATAATGATGTAACACTTCTTGTTCGGCTCTTAAGGAGTTTAGATAAGAAAGACTAATTACATCGCTGCACTCAGTGTCTCACACAAAGAACTTTTATAGTACAAACAAAAAGCTTTATTCACATCCGTTGATAATGCTCCACATGCAAGGGCAAGATTCATATAGACATTAACTGGTGTCAAACAATATAGTTACTCTGTGCTTCTTCCCTTGGTAGCTCTCACTCCTATACTAAGGAAGTACATACAGTACTTAAACTTCTTTAGGATTCATCTGCTGGGGAGGATTCCTTTCGTAATGTTAGATTGGCAGTCTTATTTATAGCTTCCTCAAGGCCCTGCATCTGGTGGACCCTGGTTGGGACACACGCTATTCTAGGGGATGAGTATCCCTTTATTGTGGAAGGCAATCTTCTGATAATTATCAGATTGAGAGTTTACTGAGGACCTGTCAGTTGGAATACACTTTGGGGCCTATGCACTAAGCGTTCATGAGTCGCTTATCGAGCACTTATCGCCCAAAAGGCCTACAGCGATTCTGTAAGAGTTGACAAGTGGGCGATAAAAGACTAAGGGCCTCATGCAGAGAGCATAGAATTTTAAAATTGGCGAATTTCATAAAAAGTAGCTTTTTTGGAGAGTTTTATTCTCCATATGCAGAAAAGTGCGAATTCTGCTATGTTTAACATGGATGCGTGTGGCGAGTTTACATTGGCGAGATGCGCGCTTCAGAAACGTGTAAAAACAAATTCGCGCCTTTTTTTCCCCCTTTACTATAGGCGGCGAGCGCCATCTTGCCATCTTTTCCTGGCGCGGCAAAAATGCGAGAATCGCGCCATTTTTTGGCGCGAACAGCCGCTACTTGCCGTTCGCACCTCTCTGCATTCGGAGAGTTTTAAAAATGGCGAGATGGAGTTTCTCGCCAGCCGCGAGGCGAATTTTAGCAATAGAAAAAACAAAATGGCGCGTTTTTCGGAACTCGCCATTTTCTGCCGGTATCTGCGCGAAATTGTACAAAAAAGGGCGAATTTCGAAATAACGATGCTCTCTGCATAAGGCCCTAAATCGCCCCCAAAAATTTGGTTAAAAAAAATCGCAGAGTGAGCAGCGATAAGCCACTTATCGCCGCTTTTTAGCAGGTTCATAAACTTGTGCAATTCTAGGAGCAGCGATTAGGTAATCGATGCCTATCACGGCTCTAGAATGGCGAATTTTTGTCAAAATCAACCTGCCAGGAAAATTTGGCGTGAAGGTGTTGGAAACTGTGAGGATTCGCCATCCTGGCGGTCGCAGACCGTCTCCTCACCTCAACAAGCCTTCCGTGACGGACACTCAGGAAGCGTGGACTTGTGGTCCCAGCACGCGCGCGCGGACCTTGCGCAGCCTGATCCCCCATCCACGGATTTGGACCCCGCCTCCCGCTCTGACGCATGACGTGTGCATTGGGCCAGCCTCCCTGCTGACGTGCGGTACAAGCCCTGCCTCCGCTCTGGTGATGGACAGGACCGGCGTGGGAGTGACGCACGCTCTCGGCTCCGCCCCCTGACCTCTGTGACTCGTCGACGCGTGAGGAGTTCCGCCCCAATCCCCGATTAGGCTGCATCATAGGGCACACCTGTGTGCACCAGCAAGCCTATCGGTGCTTATTTCCTGGTTCCGCCCTTGCTGGCTATTGGAGGCTCTGCCTTTATATACCTTCAGTCTACTCTCATTCTTTGCTGAGCATAGTCAAGTGTGACGCCGTGCCTTGCTGCATTCCAGTTCCTGTGACCTTGCCTTGCTGTTACATCTTGTTTCCTAACTTGCTTGTCTCTTGGACTCTGCACCTCTCCTCTCCTGATCCGGCTACGAACGACCATTCTCCTGTCTCCAGTCCTGACCGTGGCTACTCCAACGCTCTGATATTTTCCAATCCTGAACCTGGTTATGTACCCCAACAATCCGCTACTCTCCAATCCTAAACCTGGCTACGCACTCTGACGATCCACAACTCTCCAGTCCTGAACCTGGCAAGTACTGTGACTATTCTCCAATCTGTAATCCTGACCTGGCTTGAATGACTACATTACATCCTAGGCGTGCCCGCGTGTCTGTGGGTCGGCGTTAACCAATTCCTTACCTCAGCACCGCGGTCGTGCTTCGTTTGTGGTGAGCTACGCGTTACAGTATGCTCAGGCACACAAACTTTGACCCCGCTGAGGTAGGAAGAGTTCTGCACACACACGCAAGCTACATGACTACCTTAGAAGAAAAAATTGTGGGTTGCGAGCAAACCATGCTCTCCCTTCAGGAGGACTTTCGCACTCTTTCTCGTGCGTTACAGGAACCGAACTCACCCCTTGTACCTGCTGTTCCTTATATTCCCACTACAGTTTTGCCCTTCTCTCAGGAACCACGGTTACCTACCCCCAATCGTTATGGGGGTGACCCTCATGAATGTCGGGGGTTTCGGAATCAATGCTTTATACACTTTGAAATGAATCCTTCACGCTTTATTGCACCCCGCGCCAAGGTGGCGTACATTTTCTCTCTCCTTGTAGATGACACTCTTGCCTGGGCCTCTCCCATCTGGGAGCGAAGATCCGATCTTACACAGGATATCGGAGACTTTGCCCGGGAATTTGATACACCCGGTCGTAAGGTATGTGCCTCCTCTGCACTTTTTCAAGTCTCCCAACACAGTTGTTCAGTCACCAAATACTCTCTTGAGTTTAGAATTATAGCTGCCGAGACCGACTGGAACGATGTAGCTCTGGCCGTTGCCTTTTGGCAAGGTTTTTCGGAAACCTTGAAGGATGAATTGGCAGCCTACGATTGCCCCACCAATTTGGAGGAGCTCATTGCTGTTTGTATCAAGGTGGATCGTCGCCTCCTGGAGAGACGTTCAGAGAAGCTTCATCATTGAACCATCCCATCTCGGATCAGTCCCGGTCAGGAGGTTTCTACCCCAGATACGTCTGAACCCATGCAATTAGGGGGTACTAGCCTTTCCAAATCGGAGAAATTACAACGCAAAAATGCTGGCCTATGCCTTTACTGTGGTGTTGCTGGACATTTTCCTATTTTTGACCCCAAACGTCGGGAAACGCAAAGCTCCCATGAGTCCCGGGGGAGTCTCATTGGGAACGCTTTTTCTCTCCCCTATTTCTACTGACAACCCGTCTCACATTCTTGTCCCCATTACACTCTATGGGGAGGGCTTTCCAGTATCTACGCTTGCTTTCATCGATTCAGGTGCCGGAGGAAACTTCATAGATCAAGCTTTTGCAGAACGCCACATGGTTCCGACCACGCACAGAAAGAAGCCCATCGCTCTTGAAGCCATTGACGGAAGACCTCTGCAGCCAGCGTTCATCTCCTTGGAGACAAAGGTGCTTCAACTCAAGGTGCAAGACACACACCTGGAAAAGATCAAAATCAATGTTATCCATACTCCTTCCATCAGTGTGATCCTCGGGCTACCCTGGCTACAGATTCAAAACCCTTGTGTGGATTGGATCAACAAGGAACTCATCCACTGGAGCGGCTTTTGCCATAAGAACTGCATTCTGCAAGCCAGTAGCATCGGGGGTACCAACGTGTCCGAGGAGAAGGTACAATTGCCAGATGAGTACGCCGAGTTTCGGAATGTCTTCGATAAAGTCAGATTGGAGATTCTTCCTCCTCACCGCCCATTCGATTGTCCCATCAATCTGCTTCTAGGCACTACACCCCCCATTCATTCCTATCCGTTATCTATGCCTGAGACCAAGGCAATGAAGGAGTATATTGCGGAGAACTTACTAAAGGGGTTTATTCGTAAATCTACCTCTCCTGCGGTCGCAGGGTTTTTCTTTGTGAAGAAGAAGGATGGGACCTTACGCCCTTGCATAGACTACCGGTCCCTTAACAAGATCACTGTCAAAAACCGCTATCCCTTGCCCCTCATTTCTGAACTGTTTGATCGATTACAAGGAACGAGTATTTTTTCTAAGTTGGATTTACGAGGTGCCTATAATCTTGTAAGGATCCGTCATGGTGATGAATGGAAGACTGCTTTCAACACCAGAGATGGACATTATGAGTACTTGGTCATGCCCTTTGGTCTGTGCAATGCCCCAGCCGTATTTCATGATTTCGTAAATGAAGTTTTCAGAGACCTCCTCAACTCTTTTGTAATCGTTTATCTTGATGACATTTTAATTTTCTCTAAATCCAGAGAGGAACACATCTATCACGTGAAACAGGTGCTCCTTCGCTTATGCCAGAACAAACTTTTTGCTAAACTGGAGAAATGTCATTTTCATCAAACATCCACCATTTTTCTAGGCTACATCATTTCTGATACCGGCCTCACCATGGATCCCGCCAAGGTCAAAGCTGTCCTAGATTGGTATCAACCCACCACCCTGAAAGCAGTACAACGCTTCCTTGGATTCTCAAACTATTACCGTAGATTTATCCCAAAATGTTCTTCTCTTGTAGCTCCACTTACCGAATTAACCAAGAGGGGAGCGGTCCCTTCAAGTATTTGAACTTTGTACTAATTACTATATATGGTTTCAATTTGATGTAGAATTGGGCACCCCTGTCTTTTGTTGTATACATTTGCCATGCCCAGTAGCACTCTTTTTGACATAAATATATATTCATGTGGTGGGTGTAGGAGTTTGAGCTAGCTGGGAATGTGTGTTAATCAATTTCTGACTGGTAACAGTTGTAATGGAGGTAGGTGGCACCTCCCCCCAGAGCTCACTTGTCTCCTGGTTTAAAGTTGGGTGCCTTTTGGTGATGTCGGTCCGCCTGTGTCTTCTGTCTACGGACAGCCACTTGGAGAGGTTTTTGGATCCTTGGGGGATTCTTGGGTGAACTCATTTCTGAGCGAGTTGTGAGTGAATTCGGCCCATGGAAGGAGCACCACCCAGTTATCTTGTGCGTTGAGATAAAGCATCTGAGATATTGTTCTAGAGATTGATTCGTTCTCTCTGTTTGGCCGTTAGTTTGTGGGTGATACCCGGAAGAGAAAAGAAGTGAAATGGCCAGGCTTTGGGCAAAGGCACGCCTGAATTTCGAGACGAATTATGATCCGCGGTCAGAAACAATAGAGATTGGGACTCTGTGGATGCGAAAAATTTCTTTGACGTACTGTAGATGTCAGCCAGTGTGGCCGAGTTAGGAAGGCCTTTGAGAGGTATGAAGTGGGCTTGTTTGGAAGATCTGTCTCCATTGATAATGGGTCCAAGGACGATCCGGGGTCGGTAATGGACCGAGCAGACCAGACGGCTTGTTGCGGGTGGACTTGTTCAGGGCACAGAACTAATGAATTCCTTAATGTCCTTTAGCATATTCGGCCACCAAAATGTGCGTCTGATTAAGTCCGATGTTCTCTTAGTGCCAGGATAACCTGCCGACCTAGAAGAGTGGCCCCACTCAAGGATTTTCTGGTGGAACTCTGGTGCAGCATACTAACACCCCTCCGGCACCGCCATACTCTCGGGAATCTGCGTCTGGGTCTCCAAGATCTTGTCTAACACATCAGAAGAGTTTGCAGAGATAATGAGTTTGGAAGGGAGAATACTTTCTGGGACGTCCTCAGATTTGTCCTCACTAATGAACTGACGAGATAAGGCATCGGCCTTCAGATTCTTGGTACCAGGAATGTAGGATATTATATAATTGATTTAAAACCAGAGACATAACATAAAACACAGACAAAGCTCAGTGCACATCCAGAAAAACTTATATATGGTACAGTGCCTAAATATACATGTATAAATAACTAATAAATAAAATGGTCTTTTAGTTTAACATTTTGGCCAAATTGTTGTAAGCCCTTGAGCCAAACTTCACGGCAGACCACGTTTCAAGGGTCCCTACACTAATATAAATTCTTAATAACCTGTGCATTGCCAGGAAGAATGATTTATAATAAATCTGTCAATATAAGTTGCAAAAGTTCTAAGTCTGATTGAAGCTTTTATTAACCTGTACATTACCAGGAAAAGCACTCTGTAATAGATTTGTCACAATCACACTGCATGCAGGCAAGTTCCCCTGATAGTTGGAGATGCCATGGAGTGAGCTTTTAACCATTTAAATGTGGGAGGGAGTGAGCTTCAATTGGATAGGAGGTTGCCACCCTCCAAAACAGCCAAGACTAGCTGCACAAGAATTATAAAACATACAGAACACCTACAAGCTCAAATTGAACCCCCAAAATACCCACAACATATATATAAGCATATAAGTTTCACAGAGGAGTGCTACTGAGCATGGCAATATGTATTTAAAACCAGAGACATAACATAAAACACAGACAAAGCTCAGTGCACATCCAGAAAAACTTATATACGGTACAGTGCCTAAATATACATGTATAAATAACTAATAAATAAAATGGTCTTTTAGTTTAACATTTTGGCCAAATTGTTGTAAGCCCTTGAGCCAAACTTCACGGCAGACCACGTTTCAAGGGTCCCTACACTAATATAAATTCTTAATAACCTGTGCATTGCCAGGAAGAATGATTTATAATAAATCTGTCAATATAAGTTGCAAAAGTTCTAAGTCTGATTGAAGCTTTTATTAACCTGTACATTACCAGGAAAAGCACTCTGTAATAGATTTGTCACAATCACACTGCATGCAGGCAAGTTCCCCTGATAGTTGGAGATGCCATGGAGTGAGCTTTTAACCATTTAAATGTGGGAGGGAGTGAGCTTCAATTGGATAGGAGGTTGCCATCCTCCAAAACAGCCAAGACTAGCTGCACAAGAATTATAAAACATACAGAACACCTACAAGCTCAAATTGAACCCCCAAAATACCCACAACATATATATAAGCATATAAGTTTCACAGAGGAGTGCTACTGAGCATGGCAATATGTGTTTAAAACCAGAGACATAACATAAAACACAGACAAAGCTCAGTGCACATCCAGAAAATCTTATATACGGTACAGTGCCTAAATATACATGTATAAATAACTAATAAATAAAATGGTCTTTTAGTTTAACATTTTGGCCAAATTGTTGTAAGCCCTTGAGCCAAACTTCACGGCAGACCACGTTTCAAGGGTCCCTACACTAATATAAATTCTTAATAACCTGTGAATTGCCAGGAAGAATGATGAAACTTATATGCTTATATATATGTTGTGGGTATTTTGTGGGTTCAATTTGAGCTTGTAGGTGTTCTGTATGTATTATATAATTGAACCTTGAGAAAAGAGAGCCCAACAGGCCTGACGGGAACCGAGGCGATGAGCCCC
The DNA here is from genome assembly GCF_040206685.1 of Ascaphus truei. Lineage (NCBI taxonomy): Eukaryota > Metazoa > Chordata > Amphibia > Anura > Ascaphidae > Ascaphus > Ascaphus truei. The sequence continues at coordinate 241,941,157 of NC_134486.1, read as the reverse complement.
TTCAGTGTACAATAAATTCTTATGGTCCGTGAGTATAGAAATAGGATTTTCAGTACCTTCTAGGAGGTGTCTCTATTCTTCCAGGGCAAGTTTGATGTTACCAACGTAATAGTTATTTTCTGCAGAGGAGAATTTTTTAGAGACGAACCCACAGGGGTGTAATTTATCCTGAGGGGATTGTCTCAGAGAGAGTATGGCTCCTGCTCCAATATCTGAGTCGACTACCTCTAGGGTAAAATGAATAGAAGAATCAGAATGACGTAGAATGGGAGCAGAGACGAATGCCTTCATAAGGGATTCGAAGGCCTGACATGCTTCAGGGGACCAGGAAGAGGTGTCAGCACCTTTCTTAGTCAGAGCAGTGATAGGAGCCATGGTAGCAGAGAAGTTACGAATGAATTTCCGATAATAATTGGCAAAGCCAAGGAACCGCTGAATCGCCTTAAGAGAAGTGGGTTGGGGCCAATCCAGAACTGCCTTCAACTTGTCAGGATCCATGGCGAAACCCTCGTCAGAAATGATGTAACCTAGGAAAGAAGTAGAAGTCTGGTGAAACATACATTTCTCCATCTTGGCATAGAGATGGTTCACACGAAGGCGGGAAAGAACTAGTTTGGTATGCTGGATGTGTTTGGATAGAGATTTAGAAAAAATGTGAATGTCATCCAGATACACAATAACAAAATTATTCAGAACATCTCGAAAAATCTCGTTTACGAACTCTTGAAAAATCGCCGGTACATTACATAGTCCGAAAGGCATGACAAGATAATCGTAGTGGCCATCTCGTGTGTTAAAGGCCGTTTTCCATTTATCTCCTTGACGTATACGTATGAGATTATAAGCGCCACGGAGGTCGAGTTTAGAGAATATAGTGGCCCCTTGCAGGCGGTTGAAAAGCTCTGAGATGAGTGGTAAGGGGTAACGGTTCTTAAGGGTGATTTTGTTAAGACCATGGTAGTCTATACATGGGTGAAGAGAGCCATCCTTCATCTTAACAAACAAGAACCCAGCCCCCGCAGGGGCAGTAGAATTTCTGATAAAACCTTTCTTCAAGTTCTCCTGTATATATTCGGACACAGCCTTAGTTTCTGGAAGGAACAGAGGATAAGCTCTGGCTTTAGGGAGAATAGCACCAGGCAGAAGGTCAATAGGGCAGTCAAAGGGGCAATGAGGGGGAAGAACCTCCGAACAAACTTTATCGAACACGTCAATGAATTCTGTATATACTTCAGGAAGGGAGGTTTTAACAGGGGAAAGAGTCTCCATACCTGCGAGGAGTTGTAGTGGAGGGGAAGAGAGGTCTTTAGGGGTCAGATCCCATCGTATGAGTCTCTTATCAGTCCAATCAATAAGAGGGTTATGAAGTTGGAGCCAAGAGAGGCCTAGGATTACCTGCACGGAAAGAGAGTGAATTACGTCCAGGGATATTTTCTCCGTATGACCATCCTTCGTGGAGAGCGAAAGGGTTGGTGTCTCCAGTGAAATGAAAGCTGGCTGGAGGGGACGTCCATCAATTGCCTCAATACCGACGGGTACAGACTTCCTCTTCAGGGGTATCTTGTTTTTGGTAGCAAAATCTTGATCCACAACATTTCTCCCAGACCCATAGTCGATGAATGCAGAAGCATGGACTCGGAATTCAGGACCCTCAAGGATAATTGGAAGCATAACCTTTGTGGGCAGGTTTTCTTTGTAGAGGAGGCAGAGGAAATGGTACCCAATGAGATCCCCTCATACCTCATTGTGTGCTTGCATTTCCTGGCTTTGTAGGGCAACGATGAACCAGATGTCCCGACAGTCCACAGTAAAGACATAAACCCTCATTCTTCCTGCGTTGACTAGCAGAAAATGAGATTTGATGACTTTCTAATTGCATGGGTTCCGGAGATTCGAGTGCTGGGAAAGCGGTAGAAGAAGAGCTGCGGATAGGAGCGAGAGAAGTGAGAGGGCGTGAATGGTGGCGTTCAACCCGCCTTTCCTGAAGGCGTTGATCCGCCCTGATACATATGGCAATAAGCTCCTCGAGGGAAGAAGTTCTCTCTAGGGCAGCCAGTTCATTCTTTAGAGTCTCAGAAAGGGGGTTCAATAGGAGCTTGTTAGGTGTCCAGTATGAGTCTCAGAAAGCCCCTGCCAGAAGGCTGCTGCCAAGGCTTCGTCGTTCCAGCCCGTCTCTGCAGCAATGGTTCGAAATTCAAGGGCATATCTCGCGACCGATCTGTGACCCTGGGAAAGGTGAAAGAGGGAAGAGGCAGCAGTGACCTTGCGGGCCAGAGTGTCGAAGACCAATTTAAATTCCTTCTTGAAGTTTGTGAAGTTTTGAGTGAGTTCAGGTCTCTGTTCCCAGATGCGGGACGCCCACGCCAGAGCGTCGCCGTTTAGGAGCACGATAATGTATGCCACCTTAGATATGTCAGAGGAGAAGCGAGAAGGGGTTAATTCAAACTGTATGCCGCAATGGTTGAGGAAACCTCTACAACCATGGGGGTCACCCACATAGTGGTTAGGAGTGGGGAGACGTGGTTCCAGAGGTACGGAAGCATCCGGAGGAGAAGCCAAGAAAGTTGCAGGGCTAAGGATTCTGGATTGAGATTGTTGCAGAGAGACAGCGGCAATTCTTTCAGACAAGGAGGTAACTTGACGTCCAGATACTGGAAATGCTCATAAATAGAGGCCAAGGCTTGGCCCACCTCAGGGGGGTCTATGTTTGTTGGGCTGAGCATACTATAACGCTTGTGTGAACCCACAAACAAGACAATACCCCGGTACTGAGGTGGGAAGGCTTAGAGCCACACATCCACAGCAGCGGAGGCGCGCCTGGAAGGCGGATTGTCAGTGTAGCCGGGTCTGGGTTGGAGGGAGAGGGTAAATCTGTATACTTGCTGGGGTCTTGGGTTATAGAGAGCAGCGTAGTAGAAGTCTGTTAAACCGTGGTCTGGGATTGTAGAAGTTAGAAGAGTCGAAGACTGTGGAGCCGTGTTCAAGTGTTGGAGAAGTAATCGTAGTAGAGGTCAAGCTGAGGTCGAAATCCAGAGGGGGTTCAATTACAAGCCGGGTCGGTACACGTGGAGACAAGACTGCAAGACAAGAAAAGGAAATGCAAGGTAGAGGTAAGGCACAACAAGGATTCAGCACAAGGGTACAAATGCTTATGCTCAGCATTGACTGAGAGCTAGAGCAGGGTATAAGTACAGTCAGGGATCCAATCAGGCAGTGGGCGGAGCAGAAGCGTGGCCCAGCGGGAGCCACGATAGGTGCAGGAGACAAGGGCATGACGATCACTTGCTGCGCATCTGGGGGGCAGTGCGTGGCATCACGTGCACGTGCCGCGCGCTTGAGGAGCGTGGTGCATCTGGGGGGCGGAGCCAAGCTCCGTGGTGCTGGCATGAGAACTACGTGTGTGCACACGCTCTGTAATCAGAGCAGGGGTGCGCGCAAACGCCGGTACCAGCGCGGAGCCAGGTAAAGAGGGAACACGTCGCAAAGGACGTATTCCCTGATTCCTTACAAGATGTTACACATCTGAGGGACCTTTGCGAAGGTGAAGGGTGAGGGTGCTTGTGAGCTGTGTATTAACCCTTGCCCTTTAGGGGAGATATTGTCCATTTGAGGGACCTTTGCAGAAGTGAAAAGTGGGACCACTTGCGAGCGGAGTATTAACCCTTGTCCCGTATGCAGGTCACGTGCTCACAGGTGTGCCGTACATGATACCAAGTTTTTTGCAAAAAGGCATTAGACTATTTGAGCCTGAATTTGGGGATTGAGATGAGGAAGGCCCAGAAGACCTGTCCACGTTTGTGTCAAGAGTTGTATTCAAATCTCCGAACAGGATCAAGTATCCATGTTGCATAGTCTATTAATTCATGCAACTCTTTAAAAATAGATGCTTGATTCTGATTTGGAGCATAAATGTTCACTATAGTGATATGAACCGAGTCTACGGATCTTTTCACAATCAGGAATCTACCTAGCTTGTCGGCCTTTATTCTGTCTTCTTTGACACTGAAGTCTTTATGAAAGAGGGTGGCCACTCCATTCTTTGTTAGGAGAAGAGGACTGAAAATATAGGGTCCCTTTAACCTTTGTGGTTTGTCCATAGGGCTTTGGGTCCCTTGTTTGAATCTCTGCAGGTTACCGTAATGATATATTTTTCTAAATTGTTATTCTTGGTTCTATTGATTCAGCCAGGTGTGTGTTCTTGCTTGAGCTTTTGGTGTGTGTTCCAAATGCTCTCGGTGTGTTTTGGGAGCTCTGAGTGTCTGAGTGTCTCTGGCTTGATGCAAACCCCTCACCCCTAGAAGCCACAGCAATTATAGCTCTTGGTGGAGATCTAGACTTGGGGAATCCTCATCAGCAGTCCACAGGCAGGGGCATACTTCCATCCTAGTGGGTAGTGACTAGATACACTGGCGACACACTTTATTCGAGCTCGGCTAGTCCCACGAATTCGGGTATACCCGGGTGTATTGAGGTTTGTGACTGTTTTCTGCCCGAGTGCATTGGGTTATTTTCCAGGCAGGGATTGAAGCATTTTATTCCCGCTGGCTGCAATACTGCACAGTATATATATATATATATACTGCATTACAATTCATGAATTTATGCCATCTGGTAGACACGCGAAGCATTGCAGCCTATTAAATCCTAATCATTATCATTTAACAGATCAGCCGCCCGTCAGCCAGGCATGAACCCAGGCTGGGAAGGCAAACGCAACGGGGCTTGTCAGAGGTGAGTAGCGGCGCATTCCAGGTATCTGCCAGGTACATACTGGGTATTTGCTCGAATAAAGTGTGTCGGTGCAGTATTTATAGATTTTTGGCATAGGGTCACGCCATACTGTTACAATCATTTTGAAAAGTATTGCTACTTTACAATTTATTTAAATTGTAGAAAAATAAAAACAGATACAATAAACACAAATGTCTTATCATATTTTGACATGAATCAATTAAGTAAAAGTTTCTAATTTTATGCATTCCTTTGAAGTATTTTTCAAACACCAAACCACAGATAGGGAAAACAGTATTTGTATTTGTATTCATCAAGGTTTCCTAGCTGCAAAACTACTGCACCAGAATTAGCAAAAAAACAGGAAAATGTTTCTTGATATGTTTAGATTTTTTAATTCTTCCCTTTGAAATCATATAGTCAACATTTAGACCCAAATATACTAAGACCCTTTCTCAATGAGGTTTTGTACAGGTGTACACACTGTAATCAGCTGAAAACTGCCTTTGAAGTCAAGACCTTATTGAATAAGGACCTAAAGGGCTTTTTTGGGGATAAGGCTACATTTCTAAAGCTACCAATGACAGAGCTTCAGATCAGAACAACTCTAACACCACTCTTGCCATGGTTACTAGTGTTAAATTACTGGGCATATGGCTTGACCCATTTAACATTTGGGTTGCATATTTATACAACAGACATCCACAACCTATGCCAAACTGGATGTACTTTATAGGAACAAATCCTCTTTAAGCCTGCTAGTCAGAAAGCGCATCGCACAGCAGATGCTAATGACCAGTATAGACTATGGGGACATAGTATATAGTACAGCAACCCAAACTCACTTTAGCAAACTAGACACCCCCTACAACACAATATGCAGCTTTGTCCTACAATGTAATTACAACACACACCACTGTGAAATGCTCCAATAACTAGATTGTCTCTCTCTTGAATCCAGGTGCAAAGTATGTTTTTCCTGTCTTGCCTTCAAATCCTTTCTGGGCAAGCAACCCAACAATCTGAACAAGCTCCTCACCCCTACCACTGCTCGTATCACCTGAGATCTGACTCCAAACACTGTTCATGGTCCCAAGGTTCAACAAAGAATTAATTGCTCCTCCTGTTACTGTGCACCACACAAGTAGAACAACCTGGTAAAGATTCTCAAAGCCGCCTCCAGTTTAAGTTCTTTCAAGATCAGCTGTCTCACATTTTAATCTGGTCTGTAACTGTTACATACGCCCACAACATACAGTATATTATCTCTAAAAATGTCCACGAAGAGTCTGTAAATATAACGTGTAATGATGTATTGTAATTATAAGTCTGTGTCCAAGACACAATTTAAAAAGAGAGGTAACTCAATATATTATTTCCTGGTAAAACATTTGATAAATAAATAATAGTGTTATTGCACTGAACTTGAATTGCTTTTAACCCCTTTCGTAGTTGCTTTGCAAAAGGGGCAGCAAATGGGATAAAGTTCTTCAAGGTTTAGTAAAACCAGGCCCTAATCACAAAGAGTGCAACTCAATTACATTATTTAGAGAAAACGGAAGCCCCTTTCAGAAAACCCAGACATTTCAAAACTACATGTTGACCTCTCCAGAGAACCACAGCATATAAATAAACAATCCAAGTTGAAAGCAAAAAGACTTGTTAAAAGGTTAAAAAACTAAAGTACAGCAGATTGCTAAATTGAGAAAGTAAATTTCTGATTTAAAATGTTGTGGTTTGTGGGTTTTCCAACTTCTTCCAAAGACCAGAACATTTATCTGAATCAGCAACCAGCTCAATTTGTCTATATCACTGTCAAGAGAGAGGGGATTTGGCCCGGGATTAAAGGGGTTACACCCCATTTGGCCACCCTCTACTCTCACCTGGGAAGCAAGGGGTTAACTGGACTGGGGTCCAGTAATGGTTTTTGCCTTGCTTCAGCCATCCAACTGTTTATTCCCCTGTTAAAAATATATTGTTTCTGTTCCAGTGTCTGCACCACACAAACACTGGGATTCATCCGGGAGAGCAAGGGTTAATAGTTGAATAGTGATTATAGCCCTTTGTTTAAGTTACCCTCAAAATGCCTGCCTACTAAATGCAAATGGTCAGGAGAGCGACCAAATGTTTAGGAAGCAGACCCCTGATCAAAGGCTCAGCCACTCTACCAGTTTGCATGAAGCTGGAGTGGTTTGTGAGTGTTATAACTCACACTTACAAACCATAGTATCCTGCCAGACACCCCATTTGGTAGACTGGCCGACACCCCTGATTTAGGAGTGGGGTTACAGAAATGAGTGACCTTATTAAATATAAGAATATTATGAGATGTCCTCAGCTGAACGTGCTAAAAATTACATATGTGTAACCAGGGGACCGAGCCGCAAATAACGATTACAGACACCTGATGTCTAGCCGGTCCTAAGAGACAGATTGTAGACAGACGTTCACAGAGGTATGCAAGAGAGACTGATTATTGTGAAATTAAAGAAGGCTTTTTATTGCGCCTGTTTCCTCAACATCAGGAAACCATCCAAACAAGGGGTAAACAAAGCTTCTATTCATTTGGGAGTATTTCTAGTGAAACACTATGCAGTTCACAACTCCCCTAGATAAGCATGTCTCCCAGCCCCAAAACATATAGCATGAAATAAGCAGATATACGAAGTTTCTTAAGAATGAAAGTCTTATCTGTTCCTTGGAGGGAAAATCTTCTCTGTTCCTGGTTCAGCTCCCTTCCCTCAGGGTGTGTTAGCATTCAGGTTTAGAAGTTTTCCCTGTGTCTTGAAAGCAGCTATGCTGTGTCTTCTGGCAGAGCTCAAGACAGGTTGTAAGAGTCAAAGACAATCTCTGCTCTCTCTCCAAAGTTCAGCTCAGGTATGAGCTAAGGAGTCTCATTTCCTGTCTCACAAGACAGGCTTTTGTAAGCAATCTAAATCAGGCAGGTGGTGTTTATTAATTGACTTCCAGCAGTTAACCACCCCACTGCTAGATTAAAGGCACATTACTTGAACAGGGATTACTCCCCTGTTACACAGATATTAATATGTCTCTTAATTTTAGTATTACACAGTAATATTTAGTCTCATTGGGAGCGTCATGCGTGACGGAATGCATTAATATGCTCGCGTGCCAGTAAGTACTACTAAACTGAAGTTATGAAGTTATTTAAAATGTAGATGGGATTTTGGATCTGCTCTGAAAATGCAGACCCCACCTGCTATGCTAATAGGGCAGGGAGAGCATCCTGAAAGAATTAGCATAGGCCAGTGATCAAAAGGTAACTGCCCTAATTGTTTATACTGGGGGCAGGAACCAAGGAACTGAGTGTTTTTAAGTGTGATACTTCACACTTACAATGGAAGCCAAAATCTGCTTCAAAGAGATTTTTTCTAGCCAAGTCGGCGCCTAGGGTTAAGAGATGGGTTTGAAATGGTATTTAACCCAGTATCAGCCCTTACTCATTGTCCTTCATGTCTTTCGTGTCTTGATGATTATGAAGATTGCTGTATGAACTGCCAGTCCAGATATGACTGTTTCATCATTCCATCTTAAGTACTGAACAACAAAAGAAGGGGATAGGGAGTGATCAACTAAATCATACGAATTGTGGTGTAAATAAATGATATATATAATCGATAATTATCAAAGACAGTAGGTGCAGCTGTGAATTGAAGTGAATCAGGGAAACAAAAGGGGTACAAAAATGTTTGTACTCCAAAAGAAAATTCACTTGGGTGCACACTACATATGTTAAAATGTAACTTTTAATACAACATCCTTAAAACATATATTACCGTAAAAATTAATGTAATTAACCATAAAAATAGATTAAATAATATGCACGTATGCAACAGAGTTAGCCTCACATATTGATAGATTCCAGTTTAAAAATACAACTGGAACCTGGGAGGCTAAACAAAGTGCAACCAGACAAGGTGAGTCAAAAAGCCCAACACTTGCACTCACTAGCACAGTAAATAGTTGGCCAAATACAGCAGCAGGGATACGGCTACAATGTGTCCATAGATCGTTGCAATAGTATCAGTAGAACCATCCCTGCCAGCTACTCTATTTTTAGATATATGGCTATGCAAGTGAGAATACTGGAATTAGCACACTGTGTTGACATGATAACGCATTGTATTTTTATACTGGAATCTATCTATATGTGAGGCTAACTCTGTTGCATACGTGCATATTATTTAATCTATTTTTATGGTTAATTACCCCTTTTGTTACCCATCTTAAGTAAGTGTCATATTTTGTTTGTTATTTGTATATCTTGTTGTGTTCACATTTTCAAGGAATAAATTATATTTTATCATATATAAGCCTCGTTCTGTTCAACCCAGTTATATTTGGTGTGTATTATTAATAGCCTGTCTCAAAGCTACCGTCACAATCACGTGTACAGTATAGCTTGTTAATAAAGATTTAAATTAAGTCTGGAGTGGAAACTCTTCCACTTATTCATGACTGCCAGAATAGTGGAGAAACCTGCTTCTTCCAATTTCCACATTACATTTTGAATGGATATCCCGTCTCTGAGCTCACTGAATAAGAATTGGAAACACTGAATAAAGTGTCAGCCGTACAATGTCTCACTGGCTTCTATACTGTACAATGTGTGTATAGTTTCCATAACCACAGTCAAAGAAGCCTTTTCTAACAAGTGAGTCTCTCTACCCCTGTAAATTGTTTGCTGTTAACTGTATCTTATTTATCCTTTAACCTACCATTTCCAATCACCGTAGGTTTGGGTAAAAAAAGACAAACCTGAGGAAGTCTCTCTCTGATGAGGATCTCTTTAAAGGCAGTGAGACGCTCAAAATAATGATGACAGCAAAAGTATCCATCAGCTGGTTTAGCACATACTGCTAGAGCTGGTGCCCTGAACAGCAAAGGTTGTGGGTTCTAATCCTGTTGGACCTGACACAGGTACTTCACATACTGTCATAGACTTAGACTTGTCAACTCAATATAGTTCTTAAAGAAATCTTTTTAGGAAGTGTGGAATGTGAGTAATTTCAATTTACTTAGCAATCTCATTAGCATATCTCTGATCCCAGGTACCACAGAGGTATCTATATTATTTGGAGGGAAGTTTGAGGGGCTATATATTAAACTTGAAGGACGGATGTGACTGAACAAACTTCTTTCTCCGCTCCTTATTCAATAATCTACTTGTGATGCAAGGGTAATGCAATATGAAAAATTGACCAAAACATGAGAAAGGTCCATAAAAAAAGCTAACTGGCTTGTGTTAGTCAGATGTTTCTCCCTTATGCAGCAAAGGCTTGAGCAGAAGAGAAAGACGGGTCAAGTAAGCACATTGGCCCTACAGCTTCTTTCCACTTTTTTCAATGCAGCAATTTGAGGAGGAAGCTGATAAATCACAGAGGGTGAACACTATACTATCAGAGTGCTTTCATACAACATTGCCCTCTGACGTATAGTGAAATAGCCCTCCCCAATGGGATAGGTAAGGGTCAGAAAACATACCTGGAAAAGGTAAGACAGGCTCCAAGTGTAAAGGAATAGGGTGTTCATATCACAGTTTGTAGACAAAGAAAGACAACTGGGAGAGAATGCTGCATTTTATTGAAAATGAATTCCTATATTAAGCAAATGTGCAAATATACTGTAATACAGTACCCGACAGTAATAATAAAAAAAAACCCCTACTGTCCCAGAAAGTGTGGAGAGCATGGAAAAATAACTTACAGCAATATGTTGCTTACTTGAAGCCAGGTCCTCCGTTTCCCCTTCCCTTGCCTCCGCTGAGCGCAGGGACTCCCGCTGCGCAGCAGGGAGTACCGGGGGGGCGATCGCGTTGCCGGCGGCTCCCGGAGCAGGGTGCCGCCATCTTGCTCATAGCCACGCATGCGCAGCAGTGCCAGGAGTTGCGGCGGCCATGGATGATGTTGCGCATGCACAGGGCAAGAGCGCGAAATGGGGCCAATAAGATAAAGGCTCTGCGCAGGGACTCCAAGTCCCATGAGCCTCAGTAATGGTCACCTGACCATGGCAGCCAATAGGGCTCGAGGGTTCACTGAAGAGGGGAAGTAGGAAGGTGACAGTGGAGCACGAGTGTCAGTAGGTGCTAGGACAGGATAGGTGAAGGAGGTGCAGAGAGGCAAGTAGCCTCTGCACTAGGCCAGAACCCCCTAGGCCCCAGTTAAGGCCCTGAGTCAACTCCAGCTTGTGGTTGCTGTAGGGTCAGCCCCTTTAGGTAGGGACCTTGCCTGTAGTTTTCAGTGACAGTCAGGGACAAGATGAGTAACTTGATATTCCTAGTCTGGGACCAGATTATTGGACTGCCGTCCATCTAACCTTTTCTGCGGAGTTCCGGATCTCACTGAGGACCTCGTGGATCAGCAGATCCTTTTTCAAGTAGTCAGTGTGTCAGGTTGCTAGAGCGCCCGGCAGGTATTTCATAAGTGCATCAACATACCGGCACCTTACAGGCGCTGATCACGCCTTGGGGGTGGGTTCTTTGGGGACACTCAGGGGTTAAGTGACCAAGGGACTGGGTCGGTACATTGGACACGGTGTGGGAATACAGGTTGGTGGGTCAACGCTTATACTGAGGCAAAGGGTCATGGTTTGTGTTGATTATTATTTGTGTGTGTTATGTGTAACACCTGCAGTAAAGGTACTCAAGTTAATCTAAGAGCTGTTGTTACTGTTTCCTGTTTGGGGTTATCTCATAATATTGGGATCCTGGGCAGGTGGAGGCGCTGCCAATTATTATATTGATTGCCCCAGGCTCCCAGTGGCGGAGGCTCAGATCTCTGTGAGCCTACAGGTATATGAAGCACTAGTAGACTCGTCTTGGTAAAAGCGAAAGAGGGCTACATACTATTAAAATTTTACTTAGATATCAGTGCTTTGTAGGGCAATGTGCACAGTTATTACAAAAAGGGGCACTGCCAATGTTCTGTCTTTATATTAAACAAAGAGTGCAACATTTAGGAAACCAGTAAAAATAAAATCAAATTTCTAACATTGGGCACAGGTCATTAGCCAGGAAGTCTTATCCCACATGTGATTTGGCAGAATCTTTCGAACAGCTGATGGAAACAGTGGACCCATGTACAGATGCAGCGGCCATTATTTTAAGGCAACACGACGCCGTTTCCATGTGCGCTGCTGTACTCAACGCGGCCAATCGCCCCAGGCACCCGCGTTTATTGTGGTTGCTTTGTTTGAATTTTATGGATTGTGTGCAATTATATGCAATGAAATGAATGAATTGTAATGAGTACAGTACTGTGCTACTGTGTCAATGTCAGGTGTTTAAAAGCCAGAACACTAAAATGCCATTTTCTGCACTCGCCTGCACTCGTGTCTTAAGGCGATACGGTTGGAAGTAGTCCCGCGCCATGACATGGGTATTCCGAAGTATAAACCGCGTGCTTTCGTAAAATTATGGCTGCTGCATTTGTGGTGTAGGTTGCAGACCACCTCAATCCACCTATCTGCCTAACAATGGAAGGCTTCCAGTTCTTTCCAGTAGATTCAGGGTTTAAATTGGAATTATTTTAATTGGCTTCCATAAGGAAATTATGCTCACAGAGTTTGTGAGTGCTAATTTAGCCCCTTCAGAGCTACATAATTCAAGTATTGCTGAGAAATTCATTGCAGAGGCGGTACCCAACTGTATTCTGAAAGTTTATTTTTGCAAAAAGAAAAATTAGCCAACCACAGATTTTTCTTTCATACAAAATGGTGTTGGTGAGATTGCAACAACATAATCAAACACTCAAGAAAGAAAGAGCATCCTTCAGTAGTCATTTCAGTGACTACTTCAGAGCAGTGTGGACTATTAAGTAGACTTGTACAGCTATTTCAATGATTCTCTGAGGGAATGTTAGTGCTGTACAGTACATACTGTATGGTGTCAATGTCCTGGCAAACTTAGACGATACCCCGCTTTTTCTGTTGTGGCAGCAGTTGTGAAAAAAGCAGAAAAAAATGACTTAAATTAAGAATGGGCTTAGCCCTATTAAAGTATATTCACTAAACTGCAAAAGCCATTATTATTAATTAAAATCGACAGAATGGCAATTTATAAGCGACAATGACCATGACACTCAAGGTTTCTCTATCTTTGATACAAAACTACGGGGAGCAGGTAAGAAAATTGCATTTTGTTAACTGAGCAGCTAATTCTTGCTAAATAGTTAAAATGGTGCTGCAGATTTCAGAGCACACATGAACTCAAAGTGTTCCTTGGAATCACCTCTAAATTAAAAATACGTTTTTCTAAAGGAAACTAAAAAACTAAAAAATGGACTAGTTGGAGCTGTCAGGATAATGTTTATTTGAATGTCGTGGGGATTACTATAGGTGACCCATTGCTGGACGGTGTCTGTAGGTGAGTGACATTTAGGAATGGGGGGGGGGGGGGGGCAAAGGTTATAAGCAAATTGAGGGATTAAGGGAATGTAGCAAGATTTACTGTCCTTGGTACCTTGACAAGGCACAAGATTCCACCCGCGGCAACACTTTGTGCACCATGAAACAGAATAGCATACTTCGGCTTTGTGGGGTTTATTTATTTAATTGCAATATAGTACAGTATGTGTCTGGCAGATGTAACAGTGAATTTCTTTGTCCCTGCCTGTGATGCTATTAAACAGAACAAGAATCTATCAGGTGTTTCTATGCAGTACATTAGCTGATTTCACTGATTGGCAATTGTAAAATAAATTATATTACTGTACTGTACAGTTTTAAACATAAGACACAGAATGTTTTAAAAATAAATCATTACCTAGCCAGCATAAAGTAAATTCAAGTTACACTTACCCCCGCCCTCTTCCTCATCTTTGTACACCACATCTTCTGTGGGCAGCAATTTTAAAATAAAAAAAACTAACTTCTGGCCACTAACCCCTGAATTACCTTAGCGGTTAGTAACTGCTATAGTAATTAAGGGGTTAACCCCCCTATACCCACCCTGGAGGCCTAACCACCCTTCCTGGGGCAACTACCCCCCTACTCTACCCCATCATCACACATACAAATGGGCAAAGGCACAAGTAGCCAAAAATGACTAATAGCACGTTTGTCCATTTGTTTGTAAAAACAAAAGAAATACACAATAAAATAACATTGGCATAACAGTACAATACATTAGATTTGCCAATAAACCCATTGATTGTGACTGTGGTAAACCATGCACACAATATGGGCATTGAGTGCCATGATGGCAATCAATGGGCAACCTTAAAAAAAATAAACACCAAATAAAATACATGACAATTAAATAAAAACAAGTATTTGCTAATAAACCCATTTATTGTCACTGTGGTAAACTATACCAACAATATGGGCATGGATTGCTAAAATGGCAGTTAGTGGGCAATCTAAAAAAAAATCAAGCACCAATTAATATACATTACAATTACATAAAAACAAGCATTTGCCAAAAAATGCATTGCTTGTCACTGTGTTTATCTATACCCTGAAAGGGGCATACTGTAGATAAACACATTGGCAGGCAATGGGCATCCTAAAAGAAAAATACCCAATTAAATTATATACAATCAATGTGTCTCTTACCTTTGCTGGGATTCACCCTCCCCATCCAACTGCAGTACCAACTCTTGGCCCTCGACACAATGATCCTCATCACCATGATGCGCAGAACTCCATGATCCTCTGTTGATTGCTGAGGAGGCCCAGGTGAGTAGTCCTCTTTCCTTTCTTTTCTTTTTTGACACTAAGGATGGAGATAAGGACAAGGGTTTCCTTCATCCTGGCAGGGGTAAGTACAACTTTAATTTAATTTATGCTGCCTGGGTAATATTCTATTTTTAATGGGCAAATGCGGTGTTATACAGATCTGGATAATAGGGCTTTTGCCCATTACTGTGCTGTATGTGTTGGGGGGAGGAGGGGTTGGGGGTAGAGGGGGTGAGTTATAGAGTGTCCATTCATTGCTATTGGGGTTATCGTTGCTCCCATTGAGGGCATTAATAACCACACTGGCAATCAATGGGTGTATTGGCTAGTATTGGTGTTTGTATTGTATTTTAATGTGTATTGGAGGTAGAAGGGGTGGGTAAAGGGAGTAGTTGCCCTGGGGTGGGTGGTTAGGTCTCTCGGGTGGGTAGCGTGAGTGGTTAATACCTTCATTACCTTAGCGGTAATGAAGGGGTTAAATCATCCTGCAACACCCACCCTAGGGCAACTACCCTCTTCACCCACCCCCTTTACCCCCAACAAACCAGGTTCTCTAGTTTAACCCCTTTATTACCTTAGCGGCTAGCTGCTAAGGTAATTAAATTGTTTTTATTTTAATAACACAGTATTAAAGCAGGGGATCTCCGGAGCTGAACCACATTAATTTCAGCCTAGGGGACCCCCTGCTTCCCGAGTTACAGGCCCTTGTATGGGGTGCTGGTATCTCCCGGCAAAGTTTAAATCTCCCGGTCACATGATGCCTGTAAGAGCTGTGCAGGGGATGCAGCTCTCTGTGCAGCTCTTACAGACTGCAGGCAGAGCGCAGGGACATAACTTAGAAAAAGACATAGATAAAGGCACTGCTATACTCACTGCTGTGCTTCGTAATAAACGGAACACATGAATTCGATTTTTGGACTATTTCTTTGTCATTTTTTTTGTAGGTTAAAGTTTCTGTTCTTTCTAGTGCACATACTCTTTGTAGAGCTTTGTCTACTATATCCTTATCATATTCCCGTTCTATAAATCTGTATCTGAGAGATGCAGCTTGGGCATTGAAATGTTCCTCTTTTGAGCAATTTCACTTTAATCTGCGAAATTCTCCATAAGGGATATTATCAAGCCACAGTTTTTTGTGGTCACTTGTGGCTAGTATGAAATTATTGCAACTAACAGGTTTGAAAAAAGGTTGTGTTTAGAACTCCATCCTCAACAGTGATCTCCAAATCTAAAAATTAAATTTGAGTCTTACTGTGTTGATATGTGAATTGTAAATTAACACAGTTGTTATTGATAAATGTAAAGCAATCTAATAAATTGTCTTCTGAAACCCTTCTGATGATGACTACGTCGTCAATATACCTACGCCATAGTTCCAGATCCACGCCAAAGTTGTTACCAGACCAGAAATTCTGGTCCTCCCACCAACTCATGAACAGGTTGGCATAGCTCAGCGCGAATCTGGTCCCCATGGCTGTCCTTCTGATTTGTTTATAGTGGTCACCATTATACCAGAATGTGTTGTGGTCAAGAATAGAACCTCCCAATTAAAAAGGTGGGGAGGGGTGATCTCTGGGAGGAGGGGCAACTTACCTCCAAGCAACTGATACCAGTCAGGAACTAAATTAACACACACATTCCCAGCATGCTCTAACTCCAACACACACCACATTATATATGTAGCCCCGGTCCATTTGGGCTTACAGTGACCCCCCTTTCCTCTGCAGCGGCTTCAGGTGTTATCGGAGGATACCGACAAGCGACGGCAAGAGCAGGAAGAGCTTCGGGGCTACAGAGGCTCCGCGGCGCATCCGGTTAAGGCGCCGCCATCTTTAGGGTGTGCACGCATGCGCAGTATGGCCCAAGGGATGGCGGCCATGAGAAGAGCCCACACATGCGCAGAAGGTAGCGCAAACGAGGGCTATGCAGGGAAGGCTCCGCATGGGACTACAGCCCCAGAAGGCATAGGGGCATGTAACCACATGATGCCAGGGAGCAAATCGGAAGGCCTGATTCCCCTGCTCACAATCAGATATATTTTGCATGCTCAGCCCATGCTGGTCAGTTGTTGCTTGGGCAGGATAGGGGTAGGAGGTATGTGTGCAGGGGTCAGTGACCCTCTTCTCTAGGCCAGATTCCCCCTGCTAGATCCTGACTCCCCTCAGCTTGTGGTTGCTGCAGGGACCGGCCCGTAGTATAGGGACACGGCCCCCTGTAGTACCATAGTGAGTGAGGGACACAGACAGGACACGGCGGTCTCCTGCTCAATAGTGGTCTGGTATCAGACACCATACAAGGACACTACTAAGGTTGTAATCCACATGGGACCCACTCAATTAGAGGCAGAGGCTTCACGGGTTGCAGTACTGGATCCATGAATCCCATCATCCTCAAGACCAAGCCAGCATGCCCGGGTGTGGACACATCTGGCAGGTACCTTCCTCACGTGCACCAACATACACTGTATAGTGATGGCGCTGATCACGCCTAAGGGGTAGGGGCTATATCGTCGACACTTATGTGGTAGAGTGCCCGAGGGCCTCATAAGGTATTATGGGGACTGTGAACAGAGTGAGGGCGGGTTACAGCCGTGCGTGGCAAGTGGGTAGCTGTAACCAGTAGACAATATATATAAGTTACTATCAGTAAACTATTATTCTGTGTTACCCTGCGTATTCATTGTGTGAGTATATGCCTATATATGTATATGGGTCCTGTAACGGGCCAATCCACATAGTAGGATCTGTTACAGGTGGAGGTGCTGACCAAGATTGTTCCAGAATCCACCCCAGGCTCCCTGCAGCGGAGGCTCGGACCTCCTGTGAGACACAGGTATTTCACCACACGTACACCGTAGAGACGTATCACACAGAGGGTGAGGATACATGTGCTACATTTGGAGGCGTTGCTGAGATCTGCCCTGGGGTGATCTACTCAGTAGTTCAATTGGTGATACTATCCAAATCATCATGTCCACACCCACGCCACAACAAGTGGGCGACTGGGCCGACAGCCTCCAAGAACCTCTGCGACATGTGGTCGCTGTAGGAAGGGTTCCCGTCCAAGTATCCATGTTGACTGTCTGCAGTGCAGTAAAGACATTACCTGGTCTGGGGGGAGCCAGACTCATCAGTAAGAGCTACCACCCTGACCAGCAAGAGAACACCATCCTACTGGCCGTAGAACAAGAACTATGCCCTGACCTGTGCCCCTCAGGTGGGGTACCTACCAGAAGCATTACCACAAGGGTGCCCTCTCATTTATCCCGGGGCAACCTTTTCTCACACTACCTCCCCGATGGCGGTCCCCACTTCTCATTCCAAACATGAGGGTTGGAGAAGCAAAGATATGGCCACCAGTACTCCAGCCAGACAGGACGTACCTCTACCTCGGGGTAACATTCACTTCTGATACTTGACAGGGGGCTCACACCCGTAGAGACTATGCCTCATGTGAGTACTGCAGAGGTTGCTGAACCTCCGATGGAGCTGTCCTTTAATTTTGGAGACTCCATCCTGCTGGCCTAATGGAAAGATCAACTCACTGCCAGGTTGGAAGAACGTCGAGCCGTATTCTCAACGGGACAGATGGATGTGGGCTGCAGCCGGAGCGCCCACCACACTATGGGATGCCTATATATTTGCTCGCCCCGGGCGAGTGAATTTAACCCCCGGGCGAGTAAATATTGGCCCAAGCAGCACACGTTTGGTACTAGGTGGCGAGTAGATTTTTTTTGTGTGGCGAGTAGATTTTTTGGTGATTTGTCAACCACTGTGTATATATATATATATATTAGAACACAGGGACTACCGCATGCACGCCAAAAAATGTAATGGTACCCCAAAACTGACATATAATTCTAAATAAATCAAGAAAGTCAGCAGTGCTCCAGGGATGGGAAATATGAATAGCAACAGAAAGAATCCCAAAAGGGAGCACACGGGTATAGCCAAAAGTATAACAAAATTTATTGAAATATAAAAACAAGGGAGAATATTAAAATGAGGTGGGGGGTTCCTTCATACTATTACAGTGGACAACAGCACAAATGCAAATATATTGCTAGTACACCTGGGATAACATCAGCTCCAATTGAAGAAATAAGTAATGAACCGAATAATTGGGGAAAGTGCATCAGACAGCTAATTCAAATAATGGTGTCTCCAGCTGTATCAGAGATGCAAATATACCAGACATAACACACAGGTGAGTGGGCCCACTACACACTGAGTGAAGAAAATGAACATTCAATGCAAGTAAGTATATTGATGTGATGTGGCACGCTAGGGTATTTGAAATGAAAAAAACAGTCCTGATGAAAAATTCATATAAAAAGCGGCACAAAGTCAATACATGAACAGTCCATGAAGAAGCAGATGCATGTCCAAAACAAACAAATGGAGTTATCCCATATACATCACCAAATGGAGATTAGTAGTGATTGTGCATAAAGTCCAAATCACTGGAAGAGAGGAGTGTCCCCCCACCACGCTCCCACTCCTACGCGTTTCGACGGGGTTGTCTTCTACTAGGAGTGGTGGCTAGCTAGAGCAGATATAGTAAATATATACCATAGAATCCTTACCTAATTGTCGGAGGTTAAATCACGCTAAATACAGACAGCTGTTACATCCCACCATAGTGTGATCCTAATAGGTTAAGCCAAGTCAGCTGGTTACATGACGACGCCTCTAAGATTGACAAAATCTCTCATCTAAGTATAGATTCTGCTCTCCAAGCATTAGACCAATCCATAGTGAGTGTGACGTCGTCGGAGCTTGTGATTGGTTGGTAAGTTCCTAGCTTAGTGATTTGGACTTGAGGATTAAAAATTATGACTTTATTGATAAACATGAATAAAACAAAAAAGTAAAACAGAAACAAAAATAGAGAAACATACAAAAAAGACCTGGTTGGTAATAGGTTAAGGACTTATGATAAACCCCTGTTAGCCTTATACCTATGCAGGAACACAGTCCACAGCTGACAACCACCTTAACTGCTGGGAGTTGCTGTCAGCATCAATATACTTCAGTGTGAGAGCTTGTCTCCAGACTGTCCCTGAGTGATGATGTCATATGTAGAAGCACATGCACACCGCTGGTAGGTGCTGGAGGGGGGTACTTATCTGCCGGTGCGCTGTATCCAGGGAGGTCCAGACATCCCAGAGGTACTTGAGCAAAGGAATGGAAGCAGGCACACGGTCTTTCTAAAGGTGCAGTTTATTGTGCCACCAAAGGTCCAACGTTTCGGCAAATAGATTGCCTTTATCAAGGAGAGGGCTTCAGAACATGTTAAACATACCACAATATATACACAAATGGGTACTCACCCCCCCACACTCACTGCTGCCTTGCTCCTGGATGTCAACGCCCCCATCGTGACGTCAGGGCGCCAGCGCGACGCAGCGTGATGACGTCATGCACCACCAGGGGAGGAGGAGACAGCCTCCCCAATGCCTGTAACAGGCTAAGATGGCTGTCCTGCAGGAAGCTGGAAACTCAGGGAGCCGCCCCCTCACTGGCAGCAGAGGCTCCCCTGGTGACGTCATCACGCCCTCACGGGGGAAGAGGGGGGGCGGGCCTCAGGCATCAGACCTGCCCTGGAGTGGAAGAAAGACAGCCTGATGCCCAAGGAGGACTGAATGATCGTGATGGGGTGAGAGCCCTTACATAAACAATCAAGTGTAATGTGACTACAGTTTTATTAAATAAAATAATCAAATAAAGTGTACAAACTAATAGTATAACCACAGTGTCATCTAATGCAGTGTATAAAAAATGGTGGAGGCTGTATTTATGCTAGCAGCAGTGTGGAACTCACCATTTTCTTGGGAAATCAGGGAAAAAGCAATTATCCTTTCTAGACGTCCTGATTTCCCAAGAAAATGGTGAGTTCCACACAGACCTTTACAGGAAAGATACTGACAGAAATGCCCTGTTACGTGCTGACAGTCACCATCCCCCATCCCTCATCAATGCCCTGCCTTTCTCACAAAAAGTGAGGGTTTCTAGGATCACTAGTCGACAGGACAAACTAGCACCGGCCATGGATGACCTTCGTGAAAGGTTCACTAAAAGGGGATATACCCCGGCAGTGCTTGATGCAGCCCTTAACAGAGAGGTGATTCCTAATAGGGCGACTAAGGATGAGAAACGCATTGTATTTTCCACCACATACAATAGGGCCAGTAATTTTGTCAGATTTACTATCCGGAAACATTGGCACCTGCTGCAGAATGATGAGGTGTTAGCAGCTAGTTGTCAGACACCCCCTTTGATCGCTTATAGGAGAGGGAGAAACTTATCAGACAACTTGATACATGCTGACAACAAGGACCACTACCATACGCCCCACTTCCTAGAAGGCGGTAAACAGGGTAACTTCCGGTGTATGAATTGTTCAGTGTGTAACAGTCTTACTACCGGGGACGTATTTTGTCATCCACATAGTGGTAAAAAAATCACTATTCATAATCGTATAACATGTAGATCTACATTTGTGGTGTATATTATCAGGTGCCCGTGTGGTCTTGTCTATGTAGGCAAGACTACACGCATGCTTAAAGTGAGATACATTGAACACAAAAGTGTGATACGTAAGGGTACGGACCCTACTGTACTGGTACAGCACTGTGTTGAACACAGACACAATGTGTCATCCCTCAGAGTGATGGGGATTGAACACATAGCACCAAGACAAGGATACCCTGATAGAGAAACCTTCTTACTGAGGCGTGAGGCTTATTGGATCCACACATTGCAGACAAGTAATGGCAGGGGTCTTAATGAACAACAAAATTTCAAATGCTTTCTTGACAGGAGGTAGCAGAAGGACTCTGTAAAGCTCTGTGCGTCTCGCCGTGGACCCCTGCGACCCATTATGTACATTATGCTCCTCTAAGGATTGCTGTATATGCATTTATCTATATGTATCATGTATCCTTTCAGGTTCTAATCCTATATGTAATGCTGCTAGCATAAATACAGCCTCCACCATTTTTTATACACTGCATTAGATGACACTGTGGTTATACTATTAGTTTGTACACTTTATTTGATTATTTTATTTAATAAAACTGTAGTCACATTACACTTGATTGTTTATGTAAGGGCTCTCACCCCATCACGATCATTCAGTCCTCCTTGGGCATCAGGCTGTCTTTCTTCCACTCCAGGGCAGGTCTGATGCCTGAGGCCCGCCCCCCCTCCTCCCCCGTGAGGGCGTGATGACGTCACCAGGGGAGCCTCTGCTGCCAGTGAGGGGGCGGCTCCCTGAGTTTCCAGCTTCCTGCAGGACAGCCATCTTAGCCTGTTACAGGCATTGGGGAGGCTGTCTCCTCCTCCCCTGGTGGTGCATGACGTCATCACGCTGCGTCGCGCTGGCGCCCTGACGTCACGATGGGGGCGTTGACATCCAGGAGCAAGGCAGCAGTGATCGTGGGGGGGTGAGTACCCATTTGTGTATATATTGTGGTATGTTTAACATGTTCTGTAGCCCTCTCCTTGATAAAGGCAATCTATTTGCCGAAACGTTGGACCTTTGGTGGCACAATAAACTGCACCTTTAGAAAGACCGTGTGCCTGCTTCCATTCCTTTGCCCTGAGTGATGATGTCACCAGCACCCTCAGGTGAGTCCAGTCTCACTCCTGCCTCTACTACCTGATTCGACACACCCTACGCGTTTTGTAACCAGCGGGTTACTTCCTCAGGTTATATGGTTACCCTTTACTCCACATGCTTCTTTTTATAGAGGACAGCAAAAAATAATATATATTTGTCTTTTAACCCTTGATTGTCCAATGACTCCATATAGGTACTGATGATCAAAAACAGGGACATACACTTATCCTGATATCTACCTGATACCTAAATATTGCTGGTACAAGTGGTTAACAAGAATAAGAGACATTACAAATAGCTACATACAGCACAGCAACTAATACTGAACCTCAATACATAAATCATAAATACAAATATCTACCTAAAACTTTACACATTAATCAAAGAGTAAAATTCTAATAAAGCTTAAATGACTATTACATAGGCTACCATTCTGTATGAACATTCAACATAATACTTATATTACTTATGAACAATCAAAGCGTTCTACAATAAAAAAGAAGCCCCATTATTAGATTATTGGGCAACCTATATTAGGACAAATTTTCCATCCAGTTAACAATTTTTTCTCTGGTTAGGCCGTCTCTATTCCAAACAGTGAAAATATGTACAAATCAACAGCAGACGCTCTGGAAGTTACTCTGAGCTATAAATATTGAGAGAATAAGAGAATATTGTTGTTTTTAGAACTGATGGTGCGCCAGTCATGTTAGAAACAGTAACCAGGGTTTTTGGCTGGGATAAGGCAGATGTATCTTATTTATGAAGCACTAAGTGTAGTGCTCGCCTATTGGAACTACATCAACTCTACAGTATGCATGAACACAGCAGATGAATTCTCAGTCCCTGTCTATGAGGTCCACTATACAGTAACTGTCACACAAACTGGGCAGGTCTGAGAAAAGCAAGCCAATAATATGAAATGTACTGTTAAACAAGAAAGGAACTGCCCCACACCCTTTTGTGACTAATATTATAGAGGTTTGCAATTTTATAAAGTAAGCCCCTTATTGAAGTATCCAAATTACTGCAGGATTCCATTTACTTATATTAACTTAATTTTTCTCTTGTATAACTTTTCCTATTCAAACCAGGCAGGATGTATTCAATCAGATATATTCTGTGATCAGCCGTTTATTTTCTTCTTTTTTTTCTATGCACTCTATTTTTATTTTGCTTTCATTAGATGTTACCATGGAAATGTTAACTGACAAAAACAAACAAACAAACAAACTCAAAAGGGAAGTTATTTAGTTTGAAATGGCAACAGTATTGGGACTTTCCAACAGGTACACAAAACAACAAAATAATTATTTTTCAATTGAGTATATGTGTCTTGTTGCTTTAAAGCTGCAGTCCAAGCAATATCTTATATGTGAGTTTTTTTTAAATGAATCCGTTCTCTACTATGAGAAAATGTTTGTAGCTTTTAAAAAAAAAACCCAACAACTTTGAATTACATTTTTACTGTATTATTATGTAATAAGCATTTTTTGTGCCTATAGCAACCATTTACAAAGTCACATCACCTTCCTCTTCTAAAACAGGCTCTGGCACACCCCTGTTTGAGCCCTGCCCTCTCTTTAGCAGTGCACCAATTGTATCTAGTGACTGCTTGGTCACATAATCTTCCCCACAGAACTTTGCATCTTTGGTCCTCTTCTGCTGCACTGACAGTCATGTAGTGCAGGTGGCGCAAACTTTTTTCCCTGCACCCCCCTGCCAGAGGTTCCTCTCTCTTCGTGCCCCGCTTACCTCGGCTCAGGCATTGGCAGCATGATGTCACGCTGCCATAGCAACGTGCCGCGTTGCCATGGCGACGCGTCTAAGAAGCCACCGGAGCCAAGGTAAGTCAGGTTTACAGAGGCCCTGCAGGTCCCCCAGCATTATTTTAAATGCCTTCGGAAAGCGCGGGGGGCCTCTGTAAATTTTGTGTCCCCTGCAGTCAGTTATGCGCCCACCCTGGGGGTCGCACCTCCCACTTTGTGCACCTCTGATGTAGTGAACCCCCAAGCCGAATCTTCACCGAACGATCACAGGAGAATGGATCGATTGGCAACTTAGCTAATAACTTATCATTATGTGGCTTGTAATGATGCATGTATTAAAGGGGAAAAAATAAATAAAAAAGCGGCAGCTTGGACTGCTTCTTTGAAGCATGAGGAATGGCTCCTGCTCTGCCAGCCAAGCATAAGTATAACAATGAATATATACAACAGGTCAGACAGCACTTCACATATCTAATATCAATTACAATGATTGATGGTGCAAGGTTTCAAGGACCCCCATAGGGCCTCAAATAAGTAAATGGAAAAAAAAATAGGTGGAATCCCAGCACTCAATTAACACAACACACTGTACAAAAAAGGATGAAGAAATTATATCTTTAGTATTATCTATTCCAAAATATTAAAGTGTACATTTATCAAATAATGCATCCTATAAGAGATTAGTCTTACCTGCAGCACAGGTAAGTCACAGGATGTACAAGTGTTTAGAATAGCTTAAATCAACTGCTAGTCAAAACTACCATGGCACTCAATGAGAAAGGTTACCTATCTGTAAAGGACGTTCCCATTCTACAGTATATTAACAAAGTACAGTATAGTGTGCAGACAAGGGCATAAGTATAAACCCTGTCAGGTAACCTAGGAGTTGACTATTAATCTCAAAAAAGATAAGGCGGGACTGTCAGTTCCTTCACTGACCAGAATTCTCAGCATCTGGGTTAGTTCAATGCTAGAGCTACTGCCTTGAATGGCAGTGTTATGGGTTCTAATCTTATTGGGTCTGACACTGGTACACCCTTCATCACAAAGGTCTTTAAACTGATTGGTCTTAAGGATATATTTTAGGATGTGTGACTCATTTAAATATACTTTGTATAAACATTAGCATATCTCCCATGGTACCTCAGGCATTCATTTTTTAGCATAGGCATTTCTCCCTAATTTATTTGGAGGGATGTTTGAGGGGACATATATATGTACATGTACATGTACATCTACAGATAGAATTTGGTCTTCCTTCTCCTTCGCACCTTCAGGTCATTTGGGTTGTAAAGTAAGTACAAAATCGGATGGTTTGTCACTTTTTTATACATGTGGTGTGCAATGCAGAATACAGTTTTTTTTGCCACGCATTTCATACCGTGAGTTCTGAACATGCCAAATGTGTGACTTGGCAATGACAAAATCAAAGCTACTAGAATAGGCCCATTAGTGTTTCAGGAACTTGTTTATTCCCTTGGAACGGGGCTCTCGGTTTAGGATATACCTTATCTTTTTTTAGATTAGTTTTCAACTCCTAGGTTACCTGACAGGGTTTAAATTTATGCCCTTGTCTGTGCACTATACTTTGTTAATATAGATTGGGAACGTCCTTAACAGATGGGTAACCTATCTCCATAAGTGCCATGGTAGTTTTGACTATCAGTTGCTTTAGGCTATTCTAAGCTCTCTTGTACATCCTGTAACTTACCGCTGCATCATTTGATAAATGTACATTTTAATATACTAGTATATGTAGGTGTGTGTTAAATACCTCAGGTGGTTGCAGTGAGGGCTCGGAGGGAGTGGTGCAGATTCCGCGGCGGCTTGACAGTATAGGGCGCCGACCATGTTATTGCGCAACCTTTCAGAGGGCACTGACCGAGCGGAGAGGTCGCGCATGCGTGGTGTAAGCGCGCGAACGACAGACCAATAAGGGAAAGGCTCCGTTGGCAAACTACAACTCCCATGAGCTCTGGGACAGTCATCTGATGTCAGGAACCAATCAGAAGGCTGGGATTACGGGAGGAGGAAAGGGAAGCATGGGGGAGAGACCACGCTAGGCAGAGGGGATCCGGAAGGTAAAGGAGGAGGGTGCGTGAGTGCAGGGGGTCCGTGATCCGCCTGCATAGGATAGCTTTACCCCGCAGGCCCTTAGGAGAATCCCTGAGTCATAGTAGGCTGCTGTGCTGCAGGGACGCCCATAGTGGTACAGATCGTTCACCTTACTGTATAGCAGTTAGGGACCACTGTGCGGAGCAAGGTGGTGGTGAGCTGTTTGGGACCAGACAGCTGCACAGTGCGACATCGAAGGCAGGCCGAGGATTCGTCTGATCCTTTTCGAAGTTGTTACCGGTCACCGCCGTGACCGGAAGGTATTTACAGCAAGTGCACCAACACCGGTCAACAGGCGCTGATCCCGCCTTAGGCGTAACTCTTTGGGGACACTAG
Source organism: Ascaphus truei (assembly GCF_040206685.1). Classification (NCBI taxonomy): domain Eukaryota; kingdom Metazoa; phylum Chordata; class Amphibia; order Anura; family Ascaphidae; genus Ascaphus; species Ascaphus truei. The sequence continues at coordinate 241,914,887 of NC_134486.1, read as the reverse complement.
TGAGTGGCCAAAGGCCTAAATACATGGAGCAATCCTTTCTATCAGTACAAGGACACGGTGTGTGGGGCACGCGGTGACGGGACAGAGACATACTCATTAGGAGTGTGGCCGAGCACTACTATATAAGGACAATACTCCGTAGGAGCGTGGCGGAGCCACTAACGTTATAAAGACATTACCAGTTAGCTGTGTTAGTGTATAAGTGAATAAGCATATAGTATAAGTGTTATATGTTATGTGTTGATGCAAATTATAGAGTGCTAAGGTTATAGTGCATTACAGTAAAGCTGATTGCAAGCATGTGTTGTTGTGTTTCTTGCCCAGGGAAATCTTACATGATGGGGATCCTGGGTAAGTGGCGGCGCTACGCTAATTAAGTGTACCCCATGCTCCCAGCTAGCGGAGGCTCAGATCTCCTGGAGCCGCAGGTGTGTGCAGTGACCCGTAGTCTCTTTAGAGCGTCAGAAAAAGGGCTACATTTGGAGGTGCTGCTGAGATATCAGACCTGGGGTGCCCTGTATTTTTTTCTCAACTGTGCGATAGTTTTTTTCCCCGCCATGTTTGTGCCCTCGCAGCCTGAGGTGCGCAAGTGGGCCCAACGGCATGAAATTCTCGTGACACGTGCCCTCGCCGTGGGACAGGTTCCCACTACTCTCTCCCTAGGCATGGTGACTGCTCAAGTCAGCAAACTCCCGCTCCTGGATACTGCCCGAGTGCAAGACCACTATTATGACAGGGAACATAATTGGCGTAAGATACTATTCGTCACCGACCGGGATATATGCCCCGAAGCCCTGCCCTCAGTACTAATCCTGCCCGACACTCCTGGCATTCATTGCCCGTTAGTACAGGTGGACCCCACCGAACCTCTGGCTGCATTCACACCACAGAGGGGTTATCCTGGCCTGTCAAGTACAGTCACGACCAGCCCTTTCCGTACCCCTGAAAGCAGCTTGAACCCCCGATGGCCCGCTGCCATGGGTTTAGGCACCTCATTCACCCCCTCCGCCCTTAGGCCTGCGCTAAGTAGAGCCAGCATGTCTAGACTGGATGCCTACTCCCCTGCTGGGAACAGTCTGTTGGATAACGCGTCCATTCCTGTGCTAGCAGAGGCCCTACACCATTCCACGCAGTTCCACCAATACCGAAAGCTGAAGGTGTTTTCTGGCAACAAACCCCCCCCCCCCTCTGGGAGAAGTCGGGTTTGAAGAATGGCTAGACCACACGGAACAGGTACTTCCTGAATGGTCCTGCACGGATGTGGTCCGGAGACAGCGTATAATTGAATGCCTATGACCCCCAGCGTCCCACATAGTGCAATGCTATCGAGACGACCACCCGGATGCTGATACTGCTGGCGTCATGTACTCCCTTACCAAAGCATATGAGACTCTGATGGATGCATTTGCATTGATGGCCAAGTTTCACGCCCTGGCCCAGAAAGAGGGAGAGATGGTGTCTGACTTTCTTAGACGTCTGCATCTGGACCTGTGGACTCTGGTGAGAAAGGGAGTGGTGCAGAAGGTGGATGCCGACGGACTGCGCACCACCCAGTTACTGAGAGGACTTCTCCCACTGCATCCGGTGTCCGTGTGCATTAGCGGCTGCCTAGTGCCAGGGCAAGCACTGGCGTTTGATGACCTGATGGACCGAGTCCAGGCACATGAGACTGTGCTGTTGGGGCATGACCTAACCCCGGGAAAGAAGACAGGGGTGGCGGTCAAAGAAGCCAAGAAGTCGGAAACCAAAGTTGAGGCGGCCGGAGATGTGGACCCGCAGAAGAAGGACTTTGAACCGCCTGCAGCCGCCAGGGAACGCCCCGCAGGGCACATTCGAGCTTATTGCCCCTCCCCACGGAGAACGGCATTCCGGACGGCCAAGTCCATACTGTGCTCTCCGCAGGCTGGCGAAGCAACCGGCCAGTCCTCAACGAATAGCCGAATCGGACCAGCGGCCATCGTCAAGGTGGTGATTGAAGGCATCTACGCCTCTGCGCTGATGGATACTGGGTCCCAGGTGAACGTAGTGTATCGGCCCTTCTACGATCAACACTTGCATCGACTGTCACTACTATCTGCTGACTCTTTACGATTGATAGAGCTGAGCCATGAAGACTACCCTATTGACGGAGTGGTGAAGGTACACGTGGACATTCCCCAGTTGAACACAGGCAAGCATCACCCCATGGAGGTGGAAGCCTTAGTATGCCCAGAACCCCAGGATCATCCTAGCGCCCCGATAATCATGGGGACCAACACAGACATTGTACAAGCTGTGATCCGCATGTATTTGCAGGAAGCGGGTGAATCACCATTGTTGTCTGTAGCCGCTTACCCAGCATTACAAGAGGCTTGCGGTAAGATTGCGACCGAAGAGGAGCATGGGATGCTGTATAGTCAAGAGCGTGGGCTCACCGAGATCCCACTTGGGGAGGGAAGGATGATGGTCGCAGCCTGTCATTATCCGGCCAGACGTCCGGAGGATCAACTATTCTCCTTGGAAAGCACGACACGCGATGACCAGCGGCTTGGCTACGAAGTATTGGCCTCAGTAAAGAAGTGTTCGGGGAACATTCTGGCTCGAACTCAGGTGTAGGTGCGAAATCTTTCTCCGTACCCCATGTGCATCGATCGCCGGCAGCCATTGGGTCGAATCTATCCAGTAACTCCGGAGAGGGAGGCTGCAGGTGAATGCCCGGTGGCCACCGTCCATGCAGTAAACCCAAGGCTGGCATTTGACTTCGGAGACTCGCCATTGCCGGAGGAATGGAGAGGAAGACTGCAGACCAGACTGAAAGAGCGGCGGGGGGTGTTTTCCATAAGTGATATGGATTTGGGGTGCAGTCGCAGCGCCCGTCACACCATTCGGTTGAGCGACAAAGCACCATTCCATGAACGTTCCAGCCGCATAGCCCCCCGAGATGTGGAAGAGGTGAGGAGACTACTAGCCGAAATGGAGGAACCCGGTATTGTTCAGGGATCACGCAGTCCCTACGCCTCGCCTATCGTGGTGGTTTGCAAAAAGAATGGGACCGTACATCTCTGCATAGACTACAGGACATTGAACAATCGCACGGTACCCGATCAGTACACACTCCCACGTATCGAGGACCTCCTGAACGCCTTGACGGGAAGTAAATGGTTCAGCGTGCTGGACTAGAGGTCGGGGTATTATCAGGTGCCCATGGACCTGGAAGATCAGGAGAGAACCGCTTTCATCTGCCCGCTAGGGTTCTACCAGTTCACCCGTATGCCACAAGGGATATGTGGGGCTCCTGCCACCTTCCAGAGGTTAATGGAGAAGACGCTGGGAGACATGAACCCGCAAGAATGCTTGGTATACCTGGACGACATTATAGTGTTCGGGAAGACGCTGGAGGAGCATGAGGAGCGGCTGTTGAAGGTGTTGGATCGACTTCAGAAGGAAGTACTCAAGCTGTCCCTGGACAAATGCAAGTTCTGCCGCACGTTCGTGACCTATGTGGGCCACATTGTATCAGCAGAAGGGATATACACCGACCCAGGGAAGATAGAGGCAATAGTAAATTGGCCTCGGCCCAACAACGTCCAGGAGCTACGGTCCTTCCTGGGGTTCTGCGGTTACTACCGGTGATTCGTGGAAGGCTACTCAAGCAAAGCTAAGATCCTGAATAGTCTCTTAAAAATCTATCCTGAAGACCCAGGAAAGCCGCCACTGCACAATCACCCTTTGGAGAGAAATGGACCCCTGCTTGTGAGCAAGCATTCTTGAGATTGAAAACCAGCCTAATGCAGGCCCCGGTGCTGGCCTATGCCGATACCGACCGAGAATACGTTCTACACGTGGATGCCAGATTCAGAGGCTTGGGAGCAGTGTTGCACCAGAAACATGATATGGGACTCCGACCAGTGGCGTATGCGAGTCGAAGCTTGACTCCAAGCGAACAGAATTATCCAGTCCACAAGTTGGAGTTCCTAGCCCTCAAATGGGCTGTAGTGGACAAGCTGCATGATTACTTGTATGGGGTACCGTTTGAAGTCAGGACAGATAACAACCCAATGACTTACATCAACACGTCCGCCAAATTGGATGCGTCAGGTCACCGATGGTTGGCGGCATTGGCCAACTATAGGTTCAACCTTAAGTACAAACCAGGGCCTACCAACATAGGGGCCGATGCTCTGTCACGGAGACCCGGGCTTCAACCTGCCACTGTTGAGGAGGTGTGGGAAGAAATTCCGGGGCCTGGCATATGTGCTCTGTGCTCACTAGCAGCAGTGGTCAACGATCAGGTGGCATTCTCGGAGTTGAGACTAGCTGATTCACTAGGGTGTCAATCCCGGTCAGTTCCACTGGCGTACCGACGTCCGGAAGGAATGAACATTACGGAAGACAAGATCATTTCCTGGAAAGAACTGGTGCAGCATCAGATTCAAGACCCAGTGGTGGAGCTAGTCCGCCAAGCCCTGCAACAAAGGAATCCCTCTATCCTTAAGCAAGCCCCCAGAGAATTGGTGAAACTACTACTGAATGAGTTTGGAAAATTCGAACTGGACAACTGCCTACTGCACCGCGTCATACCGTACCACAATCATCCCGACCGGCGACAGTTATTCTTGCCTCAAAACCTGAGAAATATGGTCCTCCGGGCACTACACGATGATCATGGCCATCTGGGCGTTGACAAAACGTTCAGGTTACTTCGGGTCCGGTTCTATTGGCCAAAAATGAGAGAATCGGTGGACATGCATTGCCGACGGTGTACTCGCTGTATACAGAGGAAGACACTTCCCACTTGGGCGGCACCCATGGCCCATCTGAAAAGCTCTGTCCACATGGATTTGAATTTCTTGTGTATCGAGCCAGACATCCAGGGCATCGGTAACGTACTGGTGATTACATACTACTATACAAGATACACCCAAGCGTTCCCCACCAAAGATCAACGGGCGGTGACAGTGGCTAGAGTATTGTGGGAGAAATACATTCTGGATTACTGAACCGACTACACTCTGATCAAGGCAGGGATTTCGAGAGTACTCTCATTAGAAAACTGCTGAAGTTGTTAAATATAGCTAAGTCACGAATGACCCTGTACCACCCAGAAGGGGATGCTATGCCCGAACGGTTCAACCGGACGCTGCTTGACATGCTGGGGACATTAAAAGGCTCTCAGAAGACTGAGTGGAGCAAGCATGTGGAGACACTGGTGCATGCCTATAACTGTACTCGACACGAGTCCACATGGTATACTCCGTACTTCTTGATGTTTGGGAGAGAAGCTAGGCTACCCATGGATGGGCGACTGCGGATATCTACCGATGGGGTATCCAACAGGACGCATTTCCGATATGTACAAAGGTTACAAGATAGTCTGCAGCAGGCCTATAAATTGGCTGAGAAGGTGGCGGCACAGTTGAATGCGAGTAACAAAAGGCGCTACGATCACAAGTTGCGACATAAAGAAATCCGCCCGGGGGATGCTGTTCTCCTTCGTAATCTGGGCATTCCCGGAAACCACAAACTGGCTGATCGGTGGAAAGATGGGGTGTATGAGGTGGAATCACAGATGCCTGGCCTCCAGGTATACCGCATCAGGGACTCTGAAGGCCGGGTAAAGGTATGGCATAGGAATCATCTGCTCCCCATACCTCAAGTAGGGGACAACGAATTGGAAGTGCCCACTGTTTCAATTGATGGAGAAGCCGAAAGTACAGAAGAAGGCCCAGATACTGTAATAAATGCCACCTCTGAGAATCCTATGGAGGGAACCTCTCAAATGGGCCTTCCGGCCGCGGGGGCATCTCCCAAAGGAGCTATGGGTAAAGAGCCCCTTAGTCCAACGACAGATACGCTGACTCCAGTGAACCAGCCACTAGACCCGCAGAGCCCGTGCTTTGTGCCCCAAAAAGACTTTGTAGACCTATTAAGCCCCCCAAGGGCAGAGGGGGAAATGCCAAACGAGACTTGCTACTCTCCCGAGGAGGTAGCAGAAGAGCAACTTCGCCGAAGCCAAAGAACTGGTCAACCTCCAATGAGGATGGCTTATTTTAGATTCGGGGCACCCCATTATGAGGCTCAGCAGTGGGCTCGCAGCAGAGTGCAGTCTGTTGCTGTAATGTTCAATGAAATGTGCAATCTGATCTAGAAGTGATAATAAAGATCATGTTTATATTGTATCATTTTTATTATATAACGTTCTGTGTATAGTTACGTGTTATGACCCAGGCGGGGTCGTTGGATTCTGCAAGGGGGAGAATGTAGGGGTGTGTTAAATACCTCAGGTGGTTGCAGTGAGGGCTCGAGAGAGTGGTGCAGATTCCGCAGTGGCCCGACAGTATAGGGCGCCGACCATGTTATTGCGCAACCTTTCAGAGGGCACTGACCGAGCGGAGAGGTCGCACATGTGCGGTGTAAGCGCGCAAACGACGGACCAAAAAGGGAAAGGTTCCGTTGGCAAACTACAACTCCCATGAGCTCTGGGACAGTCATCTGATGTCAGGAGCCAATCAGAAGGCTGGGATTACAGGAGGAGGAAAGGGAAGCGTGGGGGAGAGACCACGCTAGGCAGAGGGGATTCGGAAGGTAAAGGAGGAGGGTGCGTGAGTGCAGGGGGTCCGTGATCCGCCTGCATAGGATAGCTTTACCCCGCAGGCCCTTAGGAGAATCCCTGAGTCACAGTAGGCTGCTGTGCTGCAGGGACGCCCATAGTGGTACAGATCGTTCACCTTAATGTATAGCAGTTAGGGACCAGTGTGCGGAGCAAGGTGGTGGTGAGCTGTTTGGGACCAGACAGCTGCACAGTGCGACATTGAAGGCAGGCGAAGGATTCGTCTGATCCTCTTCGAAGTTGTTACCGGTCACCGCCGTGACCGGAAGGTATTTACAGCAAGTGCACCAACACCGGTCAACAGGCGCTGATCCCGCCTTAGGCGTAACTCTTTGGGGATACTAGTGAGTGGCCAAAGGCCTAAATACACGGAGCAATCCTTTCTATCAGTACAAGGACACGGTGTGTGGGGCATGCGGTGATGGGACAGAGACATACTCATTAGGAGCGTGGCTGAGCACTACTATATAAGGACAATACTCCATAGGAGCGTGGCGGAGCCACTAATGTTATAAAGACATTTTACAGTTAGCTGTGTTAGTGTATAAGTGAATAAGCATATAGTATAAGTGTTATATGTTATGTGTTGATGCAAATTATAGAGTGCTAAGGTTATAGTGCATTACAGTAAAGCTGGTTGCAAGCATGTGTTGTTGTGTTTCTTGCCCAGGAAAATCTTACATGATGGAGATCCTGGGTAAGTGGAGGCGCTGCGCTAATTAAGTGTACCCCAGGCTCCCAGCTAGCGGAGGCTCAGATCTCCTGGAGCCGCAGGTGTGTGCAGTAACCCGTAGTCTCTTTAGAGCGTCAGAAAAAGGGCTACATATAGATAATACTAAAGATTTGATTTCTTCAACCATTTTGTACAGTGTGTTCATTGAGTGCTGGGCTATTTCTTCCATAACTATAAAAATGCTTCAGAAAGGAGAATGAAATACAGTAGGCACATAAATATTATGATTTATTTAGTGGCGCTATTCAACAAGACACCTTCCGATACTGTACATGGGGGCCATTTTTAACATTACACTGTGTCCACAGAATGGCTGGCAAAATATTTTTTTTGCCGTCAAAGGGCCTCATGCAGTAAGCAGCGATAAGCCCATTATCGCCAGCTTATCGCCAAAAAAAGCCTACAGCGATTCAGTAAGCCCCGGTAAACTGGCGATAAGAGCAAAAATCACAGTTTTTTTGCCAAAAAAAGTCATCGGCAGACGCGTGGTCGATAAGCCACATTTCGACACTGATCGCCAGTTTTTCAAACATGCTCAAATCTATAAGTCCCAATCAGCTTATCACGGCTGATCGCCACTTTAGAATTGAGATTTTTTCTCCAAACCGTTCCGCCACAAAAAGTTAGTAAGAAGGTGGAGAGAAGCTGGGGATGTGTGGTGAGATGGCACCCAATAAACATTACAATATCTAATAAACAAAAATACACTCCCCCCTGTGCCCCACCCAACAAAAACATTATTTATTTCTTTACACACAGGAATAATACCACAGGCCCATGGGGGTCCCCAGGTGGTCCCAGTGGGTGTCCGCAGGCCCCACAGTGCACCCCGGAGGGTACCCACGGATGTCTGGGGGCCTTCAGGTGGTCCCCGTAGGTGTCTGGGGGTCCCTAGTCATCTCCACGGGTGTCTGTGGGCCCTCGAGTGGTTCCCTCGGGTGTCTGATGGCACCCGGGTGATTCCCGTGGGGGTCTGGGGGCCCTTGGATGGTTTCCACAGGGTCTGGGGGCCTCGGTTGGTCCCCATAGGTCCCTGGGGGCCCCATATGGGTTCCCAGTTTCTCCCCGCAGGTGTCACTGGGTCCCTGCTGGCCTGCGGTACCATTCCTGTATTTAAAAAAACAAAAACATGGCCTACATTTCAATAAATACACCCCCCCACCAAACACATACAGTACAGTAAAGGGCAAAATAACTATTATCCAGATATGGATAATAGATTATTTGCCCAATATTAAACACAACATTAGCCATTCAGCATAAATAAAGTAAATAAAAAACGTTCTACTTACCCCTGGCAATATGAAGGTTGTCCTCATCAACATACTGCAGGGCCATGTCCTCCGTTGCCAGAAAAAAGACATAGCAAAATACATTCTAATCAATTGAAAAGATTCGAAACAGAATTTGGTTTGTATGCCAGATGGAAAAGTTAACGAGTTTGGTTAACAACACTGGCCCAAATTTCCAAAAGGTCTGGCTGCCTTGGTTGGCACAGACAGATATACAAGGGTTGAGCAATGCTACCATTTGGCTTTGATAGGATTAGGTGAGTTCTCCTTGGATGCGACATGATAAAAAGAGACAGAGGGAATAAAAGTTGGAGTGGGCAACAGATAGACGTCGGGTGGTGTTCCCCCACATGCGCAAAGAACAGGGATTGCCACTGAGAAACAGGACCAGAGGACCGGCATACGACGATCCCTTCTACTTGCCTGCTGCCCCCCCTCTCTTATTTTGTGAATTTCATGTTGTTTGTCCTCGAAATTAAGGGATACAGGGTATTGTTAGGACATAGAGTAAGACGATACTAGGTGGTAATTGAGATGTGGTGATGCAATGCCTTGTAAACAAAATCCAATAAAATTTTTAAGTTAAAAAAAAAATACATTCTAATGTCCCCTAACCCCTTAATCACCTTAGAGGTTACTAGGTATAGTAATTAAGGGGTTAATCTACTCTGCCCCACTACCCACCAGGGAGGCCTAACCACCCACCCCGAACCCACTATCCCCACCCTGTACCCATTGAATGGCATAGTGGTACATCATACCCATATAATAATATGGGCATGATAAGCCACTATAGTACTCAATGGGCATACTAATCAAATACATGAATGCCCAAAAGACACAATAATAAAGCATACAAAAACACCTAAACACCCCAATTCACTAAATAAAAACAGTAGCCAACAAATGCAATTAATAAAAGCACTAACCAACACAACAATGAATTAATTGAACCACTAAGCAACAAAGCAATTAATTAATAAAAGCACTAACCAACACAACAATGAATTAATTGAACCACTAAGCAATAAAGCAATTAATTAATAAAAGAAGTAGGCAACACAACCTTTAAAAGCAGGACCCAACACAAGACATTATTCATTAAAAACGAAAATCAATTGCACAAAAAAAATACACATCCAATCGAAAAACCTGTAAAAAAAATACATTTACATACATTCAATATTTTACTTATCACAACGCTCACCAATTATTTGTAGATGAATATATGAGGGTGCCCGTGTTGCCAAAATTGGTAACTGCTGCTCCCTATGTGTGAGATAAACTGATATTATCAAAATAAGCAGTGAGAAATAGCACATATCAGTCAAATTGTAAATTGATGTACTGTAATTCTAGGTGTAGCCATGCTGTAAAATGGACTGCAGTCATCTCTCCTGCTGGCAGTAAGGCCTGGTAAGTTACAGGGATGCCAGCAGTAATCATGGAGGTTTGCCCTCACACACTGGTGAGGTGCCCTATGTGTGGATGGGAGGAGCTACATACCCTGAGTCAACAGTTAGTGACATCAGAGATGTGCCGGCCCCCTGGAGATATAAGGCACTGCACTGTTTAAAAGTTAGAGTGTGTGGTTGGAGTAAGGAGTAGGTCTGCATTGAGACCTGGGAGCAGGAGGTCACTAGTGCTGTAACTAGTGGTCTTAGTATATTTCAATCAGCAGCAAGCTGTTCACACCATACTGTATCCAGGGACCTGGCACAGGGGTGATCTCCCTGAGGGGAGAGGGGATCCCACTCCATTGGGAGGGTGTACCTTTGAAAGGAGTACACGGCGCAATGTGCGGCTAAGTGACTTACTGCGAGGGGCAGCTAGCCCACATCAAGCAATAAAGAATGACCTTGTTCAAACATATCTTTGTGTGTGAGTCTGGGATTACTCTACCGAGGATGGCACCACAGAGGAGTTCCTCATCAGAATCATCCCCATGTGGATGCAGGGATCCTGATGAGGTGGGGGCGCTGCACTGGATATAGGTAGGACTCACGCACACTACCTCAGCTGCCTGTCTGGGTTGGCAATCCCCACACAACATCATGCGGGAGACTCAGGTGTCCTGTTGCCAACAGGTGCACCACCAGACACAACCATGTAATGGGGACTGGTTAGACCACAGGGGCCAATGTGAGATTGGGTGGGTCAGGCTAGGCCAGAAAATCCGTTACATTTGGAGGCGCTGCTGAGATACCTGTTAACAGGACAGGCTTTTGCTAGGCACACTGGGAAACAGGGAGAGTGTCTGCTGCCACTTTGTGCTGCGTTGGGACGGAGCCTAGGGGTAGTCAGGGGGCTGATGGAGTATTGTCAGTTCGCAGGGACGACCTAGGGGCCTGAGAGGAGTTGGAGTTTTGGAGCCGGGCTATAGCTGTTCTAGTCACCTTGAGGCAGTGCTAGTTGGTAGGATGCCTGGAGGGATAGCCTGTTAACGTGGTCAGGAATTCTGGAAAGGGTCTGCGCTAGGCTAGCCAACAGTAGGTAGACGCCCAAGTACTGCATGGAAGAGCCAGAGTACTCTAGCCCATTCCAGACCACTTACCGAAGGGAGCACAGACTGGGAGGAAGGAGATACAGCAGACACAGAGAGAGTGAGCCTAGCCTGAGGTAGTGCAAACACGAGTCCAGCCTACATTAGGTACACAAGGTGGTGCATCAAGGCAATCTTTATTGTACCGGTGTGGTAGCTGCCCCGCAGAGAGGAGCTCCATGTATAATCACAGTAAAGACAATAACCGCAAGTACAGCAACGAAATGGCGACCGCAAGAGTGGAGGACCCGCGTGGTGCGGGAAGTCCAAAATGGCGGACGGAGGCAGATGGAGGGAGCGCATGTGGTGTGCGGTCCGCTGAAGAGCAAGCGTCAGAAAGAACTTTTGCAAGCATGTTGTGGAGTGGCGCAAAAGCTGTGGCCGCGCCGTTTTGGTTCTGCCTGGGACCTAGGGGTACTGCCCCTGAGGACACTGAGGAGGACATTACCGTGATTTGTGGAGAACATTATGAGATTGACTGTCAGTCGGTATACAAACAGTTAAACGCTACCTCATCGCTCCAAGAGACTGACAGTGCAACCCAAAATGGCGGCTCCCGCTTCCATGGGAGACCGCGTGGAGCAAGTGCAGAGAATTCTGCAGATTCTGGACTTAAAGAAAGTTGGCCAGGAGTGGCGTCAACGGGAAAACCCCACCCTGCTGGGGGGTATGGCGCGAAACCTGAGGCCGCGCCCTCATGGACAATAACTAACTCAGCCCCAGTGCTGAGCCAACCGATCAACCTGTGGGACCTCCCCCTAATCTCAACCAGGGGGAGTGGTTTCCAACTGTGCCCAGTGGGAACGGATCCTGCCGAGCGAGGAGCTGGTGAGCCGGCTGCACCCTTACAGAATGTAATCCCTGTAATTGGTGCTGCCTGTGAAAGAAAGGATAAAGAGGCTGAGAAAACCTGGCCGGGAATGGCGCCAAACAAGGAGTGGTGCTCGGGTGTTGGCGCGAAACCTGAAGCCGCGCCCCCAGGACTGTGAAAAGTACAGCCCTAATTCCGGGACATCCTATAAGACTGTGGGACCCTCCCCTAATCTCCACAAGTGCGGGTGGTTTCCAGCTTTGCCAGATGAGGGTGGAGCTAGTCAAGGGAGTGGTTGGCAATCCAACCCCTGCTCGTCAGTCACGAGGAGCCAGTACGCTGAATAGACCATTACTACGAGTACCTCCTATCGTGACTATGGCCTGCAAGCCAGAAGAAAATACCATGGTCTCCACCCAACCCTATTCGGCACCAGGAGGCTTCCTGGTGATTCGGGTGGCGGGCACCGAGACTGTGCCGTGCCTCTGTTTACAGTGTCGACTACCCGGTGGCACCGTGGGTACTGCGGCACGCTGCCCGCACTGTGGCCTCCAATATATGTGGCCCATGCCTACTTTCGTGCCCTACCAGGCCTTCGAAGCAGTGAGAGATGCGGCTATGCTGTCAGCCGAGCTTCCCGGTGCGCTGTGGAGGGAAGGTGCGGATCCCGGAGATTGGGGATCGGGGCCGGTTGCCAAAACCGACCCCGCGGAGAGAGAAGCTGGCGGTCAGTGTATCGGCCGAGAGACTAAGCGACGGTCACCCCGACCGGTGACCTCAAGCACGGTGAAAGTGGATTCCTCGGACGAGGAACCCCTGGTGTCATCCGGTGTGGTGGTTTGCCAACCATCAACCTCCTGTGGCGGTAACGGGAGAAAGGTGCCACTTACCGGAGCTGTCGGTGAATGGAGCCGGGTGTCACCAGTACCGCGAAAGACCGAGAGACGGAGTCCTTCGATTCCAGGGACTGGTGGGTCTAGTGGTGAGGGTCGATCCACACCCACACCACGAAGCGGTAAGAGCAGTCCTTATTCTTACCTGACGCTGATGGCGACCTCGGCGGAGGAAAGGCGTTACCAGGCCCAGGCGGGGCGGCAGAACCAAGCGGAACTTCCGGATGTCATGGTGGAGGAAGAGGTCCCGCTTGGGGACCCATCCCAAGATGGCGGAGCGTCCAGCCTCACAGATTACGTCACTTCCGGCGGGCGTGGCAGACCGGCTGGAGAGACGACTACATATCATGGATCGGGCAGTGCTTCCCGATCGCCTGGTCCCAAGAGGAGCTGGCAGGCAGTGAGAAAGGAGAGCGGTGAGACCCGAGCAGCGGAGAACCCTTGCGGTATCTCTGGACACTATAGTGGGAGTGAGCGGGTCGGAACCCCGCAGATACCCATAGTCCGCCCATACACAGGCGGCACACTTTATTTGAGTGCAGCTCATTCCGCAAGCCGGGATATGTCCCGGCTTGCAAGCCGCACCCCCTCAGCATGCCGCGCATCACCGTGCGCGGTCACGCGTCATCGGGTGCCTTTGCCGCCTGTAAGCGTGCCCAGGGCTCCCCGAGGGAGCCCTGGTGTCCCGCGGATGTGAGGACGGCGGTGGGATGTTCCGGGGGACCCGGCGGACCCGGAGAGGAGAGGGGGATGCCACGATCAGCGGGCCTCTCCTCCGAGGCTTCGGCGCGCGCCCGGGACATCCCGGCGCGCGCCAGGTTACTGTCGCAGCCGAGACCGGGCAAATGCTCGAATAAACTCGGCCGCGACAGTATGCCCAACCCCATGCCTTAGCTAAAGCCCCAGTCCCGATCACTTTTTCCCAGGGATCCTCGTCAAATTTGGAACTGTCCGGAGGGTCCCAAGGTACCTCCGAAGAACGGACTGGAGAAAGACTGGGGGGTTCACGTCGGATGACGGGTCGTTGGGTGGGGGTTATTCACGGGAAGTGTCCATTTCTAGTGGGTGCCCTAGCGTGGTAAGCGTAACGTTAGAGAATAGGCCCAAGCGTGTGGGGCGGCCTAATTCACGATCTACCGGGACATCTGGAGTGTCCTCCTGGGGAGATCAAGAGGAAGGGGACTCCATAGAATCTGCCCCTGAAGAATTTAGGGAGACCCGGTGGTGGGCCCCCTTATTCGAGGGTTTTGTAGGCTGGATGGACCGTACTCGGTTCATACTAGAGAGAGAGGATGTGGTCGACTACTGGTGGGCTCGTGGGGAGTTTACTGCGGAGGAGCGAAAAAAAGAGATGCAGGAGCAGTGGTATCAGATTCGCCACCATAACATAGAACCCATGGGTCCCAGTCGGTTAACAGACCCGGTAGAACCGGAAGAGCCCCTATCATAGGTGTTGCCTGGAAAGGCAGGCAATGCAAATTTAACCCGTGTAAGTAAAGCGGAGCGGGCCATTATCACGAAATATAAAAATTCCCATGGCCTGGAATACCCGTATGTCCCTGAGCCACTCATGCAGGAAATTGAGGACAACAGGGATAGGTGGTTGCTCGAAATCATAGAGTTATATATGGTTAACAAGGGTGGCGCAATTACTGGGCGCAAGGCTGAGGAGAGGATCGCACATCTTATGCGGGTATGGAGCATAGGGAGGAACATTTACAAGCATAAGGTACTATACAGACCAGAAAATGGGCTACCTCGGGAGTACCACGTCATGGTCCTGGATATGGGGGGATGGGAGGTTAAGAAGCCCAATCCACGTCACTATTATTATGGGATGCAGGACAGATGTTGCGCGGGTTAGTGCCTGCTGGTCAGGGCGTGCTTGGTGCGATACCCTTACTGTAAAGTTCAAATGTGTTAACAATTATGTGTTCCATTTTCCAGTGCTTCCCGGAGAAGGTACAGCAAATTTAGGTCCCAGACGGGGGTTGGGATCCACCAGGGGGAGAATGTAGCCATGCTGTAAAATGGACTGCAGTCATCTCTCCTGCTGGCAGTAAGGCCTGGTAAGTTACAGGGATGCCAGCAGTAATCATGGAGGTTTGCCCTCACACACTGGTGAGGTGCCCTATGTGTGGATGGGAGGAGCTACATACCCTGAGTCAACAGTTAGTGACATCAGAGATGTGCCGGCCCCCTGGAGATATAAGGCACTGCACTGTTTAAAAGTTAGAGTGTGTGGTTGGAGTAAGGAGTAGGTCTGCATTGAGACCTGGGAGCAGGAGGTCACTAGTGCTGTAACTAGTGGTCTTAGTATATTTCAATCAGCAACAAGCTGTGCACACCATAATATGTCCAGGGACCTGGCACAGGGGTGATCTCCCTGAGGGGAGAAGGGATCCCACTCCATTGGGAGGGTGTACCTTTGAAAGGAGTACACGGTGCAATTTGCGGCTAAGTGACTTACTGCGAGGGGCAGTTAGCCCACATCAAGCAATAAAGAATGACCTTGTTCAAACATATCTTCGTGTGTGAGTCTGGGATTACTCTACCGAGGATGGCACCACAGAGGAGTTCCTCATCAGAATCATCCCCATGCGGACGCAGGGATCCTGATGAGGTGGAGGCACTGCACTGGATATAGGTAGGACTCACGCACACTACCTTAGCTGCCTGTCGGGGTTGGCAATCCCCACACAACATCATGCGGGAGACTCAGGAGTCCTGTTGCCAACAGGTGCACCGCCAGACACGACCATGTAATGGGGACTGGTTAGACCACAGGGGCCAATGTGAGATTGGGTGGGTCAGGCTAGGCCAGAAAATCCGTTACATAGGTATGTAGATTACATGGAGATATAGAATCTATATACTAAGTATGAAAGTCATGTGGAGCATGACGCAGCTCTAACATCACTGCCAAATTTTAACTCCTCAACAATTTTTTTAAACTAATCTCCACAATACAGATGGGATAGCACATAATTAAGTGATCGAGTATAATTTTATATGTGCTCATATATGAGATGAAATTACAAATTGCCCGCTTGTGGCTAGTATGCTGTGTTATCGGTAGCTAGTTGAATGTGTACACTGAAATATAGTCGTAGAAAAACAAAAGCTATAAATGTGCCTTGAGGCTAATTTTGTCGCATGACCGGGGCATTTTAATTCATAGGAGATACCGGCACCCAATAACGGGGCCTGTATCTCAGGAAGCAGGGGGTCCCCGGACCTGAAACCAATGCGCTTTGGCTCCGGAGACAACCTGCTCATCTACACATTATTAAAATTGAAAGGAAAAAATAAAAAAAATCCCAGCAAGATTTGTGCAGGGAGAGACAGCTCTCTTTCTGCAGCAGATAGAAGTCACCGGGTAAGGCCTTTTCGGAGGGCAGATCCTTTCGCTGCCCGCTTCTCGCCATTTCGGCAAATGTTGTTATCACTGGTATGCGGGTTTTTCTGCATACTGTGATAGCAACACTGCCAAAAATGGCGATTTAAAAATAACTTACTGCAGGAGGTCCAAAATGTGTTAACAGACTCCAAAAAATCAATTCTACCAACAAAATGACTCCAGGCATTTGACAAAATCCATCAGCACTGTGGCAATTTTAATTAAGTCTTTTACCTATTGTATATAGTGTTATATAAAGTCTTTTGTAGGACTGCATCAAAACATTATTATGCTGCATTAATTTATGTGACTTCTATAGATTTAGTTAAAGTACTGTAGAAAAGAGTTCAAACATTTACCCAGGGA
Organism: Ascaphus truei; assembly: GCF_040206685.1. Lineage (NCBI taxonomy): Eukaryota > Metazoa > Chordata > Amphibia > Anura > Ascaphidae > Ascaphus > Ascaphus truei. The sequence goes on along the minus strand of NC_134486.1, from coordinate 241,898,261 downwards.
CAAGGATATATCAAATAATATACATTCTTGACCTATACTGTATTGTGAAGCCAGAAGCAGTCTGCAAGGGGGAAATTAGTGTTTTGGACAACCGGGCAAATTAAATATATCATGGGGCTTAATAAATTTTGAAATCTCAGCCTATTTTATTTCACCCATCGACTTTAAAGGGAGTTACATAGTTACATAGTAGATGAGGTTGAAAAAAGACGTACGTCCATCAAGTGCAACCTATGCTAAATTTAGACAACAGATACTTTATCCTTTATCTATACTTACTTATTGATCCAGAGGAAGGCAAACAAAATCCCCCAGAGTCATATCATCCAATGATGTCTCATAAGGGGAAAAATACATTCCTTCCTGACTCCAAGAAATGTCAATCGAATTAATACCTGGATCAACAAATTTCCCATGTATACTTATTTGGTATATCCCTGTATACCTTTCCTATCTAAAAAGATGTCCAACCTTTTTTTGAACAAATCTATTGTATCTGCCATCACAGTCTCCATGGGTAATGAATTCCACATTTTAACTGCCCTTACTGTAAAGCACCCTTTCCTTTGTTGCTGGTGAAATCTCCTTTCCTCCAGCCTTAAGGGATGGCCCCGAGTCCTTTGTACTGCCCGTGGGATGAATATTTCTTTTGAAAGCTCCTTGTATTGTCCCCGAATATATTTGTATATAGTTATCATATCCCCTCTTAGACGCCTTTTTTCTAATGTAAATAAATCTAATTTAGCTAGCCTCTCCTCATAAGTTAGATTGTCCATCCCCTTTATTAATTTGGTGGCTCTTCTCTGGACTCTCTCTAGTTCTATAATGTCTATTCTTAGGATTGGTTCCCAAAATTGCACTCCATATTCAAGGTGAGGTTTTACTAATGCTTTGTAAAGGGGCATAATAATGATTACTTCCCATCCATCCATTGCCCGTTTGATGCAAGATAAGATCTTGTTTGCCATTGACTGAGTTTTTGACTGATTGCAGTGTGATTGGCCACTCCATAGCTCAATGAAGCTCAATGAAGCTCTTTAGGCCCCAGGTTTCTTGTAGACTAACACTGCTTTGTAAATATGAGCCATAACCTTTACATTTAATTTACTGCATTTTATTGACAGAAACACCAGTTGCTGTGGAAAAAGCATGTCCATTTTGTTGGTGTACCACTTATCTTTATGCTTTGTTATTCTTTATAAAAAATATGTACCACCTGTATTTAGTGAGCACAAAGTACCATCATCTTTGTGTGTATTTAAGTCTAATATTTATAATTCCTTCAGAGTGATTTCAGGTACATTCTTTCTGACAGCAATATCATATTTTTATTGAAGTACTCTTGTCTTTTTCCACACTTGCAATTTATTCCTCATCTGAGAGGCGAATTAACAAGTTTCCAGCAGCCTCCAGGAAAGAATTAAAGTCTTGGAACTCCCCTGTAAATATTGCAGTGAAACATGAAACCCGTAAGCCCAGACAACATTCGCTCCCTGCATTATGTCAACCTGTCTATAAACACCATTCCTTCTGTAGAAGTCAGTCAGCCTGTCTGTGCCATTTGGGATCAGTTAAATTGCCACATCAAATATGCAAGGCATTATAAATAACTTTGTATGCGTAGTAATATAGAGATCCTGAGATGCATTGTTAAAAGTGTGTGATGAAGCTGACTTCTAAAGGGCATCTACATATTAAGTTATTGCTTAGATGCTCTGATATGTTTAGCAACAGACAGGGTCGCCAACAGGGGGGGAAAGCCGGTTCTGGTGTCCCGTGCCCCGTGAGTCAAGGGGCCCGGCTGCCCGGATGAGTGGGTTTTAATTTTTTTTTAAATGTCGGCGACCCCCCCTGCGTATGTGCAAAGCCGAGGTCCCGGTGCGCATGCGCAGGTAAAGCAGGGTGTCTGGCCTGTGCCTTTCTGGCGCTCCCCCCACTCCCAATGTGGGACAGATGGGAAGTGCCATGGCGGGCCCGCGCGCATCAACCCAGCTTCCCCAGTGCACGCCAACTTAGCTTCCCCCGCGCGCCCGCCTCATGCCGCGGAATCCGCAGTCTTTGTCACCCCCAGCAACCCACCTCCCGCACCCCTCCCCAGCCGCCCACCTCCCACGTCCCCTCCAGGCGCCTACCTCCCGCCCCAGGCAGGATGCATGGGGATATCGGGGGTGGGGCGGAAGCATCTGGTGGGGCAGGAAGCAGCATCCACCTGGTCAAGGTCAGTCACCCACCCACCTCACCCACCCACTCACTCATCCATTTACTCACCCACCCACTCACCCATCCAGTCACTCACTCACCCACCCACCCTGTCACTCACTCACCAACCCACTCCCCCGTCACTCAGTCACACACCCAGTCACTCACTCACCCACCCACCCACTCACCTGTCACTCAGTCACCCACCCAACCAGTCACCCAGTCACTCACCCACTGAGTCAGTCACTCACTCACACTGCCCACTCACTCACTCACTCACTCACCTACCCACCCACCCAGCCAGTCACTCACTCACCCACCCAGTCACTCAGTTACCCACCCATCCAGTCACTCAGTCACCCACCCACCCAGTCAGTCAGTCATAGTCACTGTCACTCACACACCCACTGAGTCACTCACTCACTCACTCACTCACTCACCTACCCACCCACCCAGTATCTCCCATTATTATATTCACACCAGGGAATTTGTGCACCCGCCGTTAACCTCTACAGTAAGGTAACTATGATACTGGCTTTGGCCAGCTTTTAATTGCACTACTCACAAAAGTATATGCTTTATTTAACCCATTCAGGGCTTTCTCACATTTTTCACTAGTTCATGGGGCAATAATTACATATATTCAGTGTAGGTACCTGCAAAATTTGGTTATGCCTTGATGGGACTTTCAGGATTATAACGCTTTGGCCAAAGGGTTTAATAAAATAACCCTTATTCATGAGATCGCTATTTTATTTTAGCCTAATTCGTAGGAGCGCAGGAATTGTTCTTTTTGTTTTTCTATATGTAAGGCCTATCTTTTTACCAGCAGCAAACTTCTATAGGGAGGAGCATGATAATATCTACAGTCTATGCTTGGAGTGCCTGCCCCTTGGGGCTGTCCCTGGAGAGTAGCTCCACACCCTATGGAATTGGCCAATTCTGGCCACCCGCTGCATATTCATTGTTGGACCTGTTTTAAAAGACATTCCTAATTGGTTGGCGCCTAAATTTCATGTATGGCAAGCGAGAACTATACAAGTCGGTGACCAACTTTTGTACAGCAACCGAGAATTATGCAACGTGACACCACCAGAGAGACCCTTGTTTTGTGGATTTACTGACTGTTGAGAGGTCCCCTCACCACCCCGCACTAAAGACTCTTTCTGGGACTACAGACATCCAGGGTAAACTAGCTTTGTCAGCACTCCTGCACCTAGCGAGCTACAGAGGCAGCTGCCGTTTTCGACCACGTCTGGAAAATCTGCGAGATTCCCATCAAAAACCCCGCGAGAGGGTCCACAGCAGATTTAATGGCCTATCGGATTAACACAGCGGGGGTCCCTTTGTTTAAATGGGAAATGTTCATGCTGTGTGAATCCTACCGGGTCCCACCTGTCTGTAAGAGATGCGCAATAAGAGAGAGACTGAATCAGTCACTCTACCTGCGTGCCTCTAACAGGCAATCGTGGGGCTTTTATTTTATTTTTAAATAATACAGTATTGTAGCAGGGGTCTCCGGAGTTGAACTGCATTGATTTTGGGTCCAGGAACACCCTGCTTCCACAGTTACAGGCCCCGTTATGGGGTGCCGGTATCCCTCTGCTTGGTTTAAATCTCCCAATCACATAGGCCGTGATGCGGGATGTAGTGGAGGCAAAAATCATGATACACAATTTTTTGGGAAACTGGACCCTTCATCAGGTTGGATAGGGAAAACACCATACTGTTTCATTGTTCATATTTACATACTTAGAAACACCCTCCACAAGATTATGGTGCCAAAATGTACATGAATTTGATCATTGTAAGATCAATCTAAAAAATATTTGGAATCTATCAGCATTACAACCCAATGATTTCACAATATTATTCATATTGAGCAAAAATTTTCCCCATAGTGTTTAATACTGTAGGCCCATTGTTGGGATTTTCATTTCCATTGTAGTAATCCCCAAAGTATATTTTACTTGTGAGTACTGCTATAATGAAATGAATTAAAACATTATAGGTAATTCTCGTTACTCACCAATCTCTAACCTATAAAGTAAAATCATATTACATAGAGTAGATGGATTATTAGTGGTAACAATTTTACATAAACAATACAAAGAAAATACAAACACATCTGTGGGTAGATACGCTTCCATAAAGTAATTGCATTAGAAAGTATGTGAAATTTTCCATGGTTATTAATTTCTTTTCATTCAGTCCTCATCTTTCATTTCATACTTTACATTCTTCAAATAAAGTGATGTCTAGACTTGTGAAGTTCATTAATTGAAGCCTCTACATCCTGACCAACTTTCAGCTTGAAAGGGCAATGCAAAGAAGAATGTACTGTACCTGCTTCATCTAGATATCATATCTAAACATGGTACGGATTTAAAACCTCCATTGTAATGAGAGACATGTATTAGATTACGTATCTGGATGTGTTGCCAATTTTAAGATGACACTGACATTATCGCAGTAACCTATTACTTTTGCAATACATTTTAGTTTTATCTTATGTTCTTATTTACAAGAACTGTCACTGATAGCAGAATATACTTTTGCTGGTGGCTAACCAATCAATAGATCTGGTTACAATAGATAGATCGTGTTGCATGTAAAATCCTAATTTGCAATGTTACATAGTTACATAGTTGCATAGTAGAATAAGTTGAAAAAAGAAATGCCTATCAAATTCAACCTATATTAAATGTAGACATTTAGATATATTCTGGGGAGTTTGGCGTGATTAACCTCCTTTAAAATATGTTAACTTTTATATATTTTAACTCAACAACCATGCTTATATAGCCTTGCATAATAATGGTATATAACTTTCCTCTCTGTTGGCAGTAAGTCCTGATAAGTACGGGTATGCCAGCAGTAGTTATGGAGGTTTTCCCTCACACCATGGTGAGGTGACCCATGTATGAAGGGGAGTGGCTGTATGCTCTGAGTCCCTGGATAGTGACATCAGGGATGCGCCTGCCTCCTGAAGTATATAAGGCACAACACAGTTAATTACAGTGTTGTTATAGCAGCCGTGGAAAGCTGTTAGGAAGTTGTATTTTCCTGCATAAGGGATTGTAGGAACACTTTGTGACCCTAGTGACGTAACTAGCGGTCCAGGTTGACCAATCAGCCTGTCGAATCCACTCTGTGTCCAGGGACCTGGCACAGAGAGGATCTCCCTAGGAGAAGAGGGAATCCCACTTCAATTTGGGAGGGCGTACCTGGCGAAGGGACAGCACGGAGAGATGTGCGGCTAGAGCCGGCAGCTGCATGGGGCAGGCTGCTACATCACCGTCTACAATAAAGATGACCTTGTTAACGATACCCCCACTGTGTGAGTGTGAAATTACTCAGCAGTGGATGGCACCACCAAGAAGGAGTTCCTCACCAGGACCATCTCCCTGCGGAAGCATAGATCCTGATGAGGTGGAGGCGCTGCACATGATGTAAGTTGAACTCGCACCCACTACCTCAGCTACCTGTCCTGCTGGAAATCCCCTACTAACATCAAGCGGGAGACTCAGGAGTTCTGTTGCCTACAGGTGCACCATCAAACACACACGTAATGGGGGTTGGTTGTTAGAGTACCCGGGCCAATGTGAGATTGGGGGGGGGGGAAACCCGTTACACTAACATAAACAATTAATCTAATAATTATAATTGTAGATTCATTTATTTAATCTATTATATAGTAACAAAAAAAAGTTGTGATGTTGTCTGTGCAAGGCACACAGCAGTATTTAAGTCACACTAATTTATGATGTTGCAGAACCACCTCTTCATGTTGTGGCCAACAGTGCATAGCAATACAGTTCAATTGGTGGCCGGTGGGGCAAATCTGGGCTTTAAAGGACCTTGTAGTGGCTCTTGGGCAGTCTTTTTATGCTAATTTCATTGTAGTTCAGTAATGCATGTAAAAAGTGGTGCATGACTATATCTACATGTGTTTTCTCATTACCAATGATGTGTACATCAAGTATGTACAGGTATACCCCGCATTAACATAGGCAATGGGACCGGAGCATGTATGTAAAGTGAAAATGTACTTAAAGTGAAGCACTACCTTTTCCCACTTATCGATGCATGTACTGTACTGCAATCATCATATACGTGCATAACTGATGTAAATAACGCATGTGTAACAGGCACTATAGTCTCCCCGCTTGTGCACAGCTTCAGCACAGGTAGGGAGGCGGTATTGCTGTTCAGGGCGTGCTGACAGGCGCATGCGTGAGCTGCCATTTGCCTATTGGGTGATATGTCCTTACTCGCGAGTGTACTTAAAGTGAGTGTCCTTAAACCGGGGTATGTCTGTATGTATGTATGTATATATGTATGTTTTTTTTTAATTATAGGAGAGACTGCCTTGCATGCTGCATGTCACACATGTTCTGTCCCCTGATATTGCTGTTTGTAGGTTATATCCTATCCAACTAGGTGACCATCTGACAAATGATGATTAAAAAGGGGATTTTACTCCATTCTTTTTAAGTTACATAATTTTTACAGTAAAATCGACCTTTACACTTCTAATATAATACAAATTATTAGTTGCTGTAAATAAAGTACGAATGCACAATATTTGTACGTTGTGTTTTGCACTACAATGACTTATAACAGTTTGTATAGAGTGCTTTTTTGTACTTATGTAGTGGCTACTTATTGGGTCAAGTATTGTTTATCACAAAATATTTTAATCTTTAGCTTATTTCAATGTCAATTTTCTGCTTGTTCGGCAACCATACTATGTCATGCTGTGGTCCATACACAACATCAGGACACAGAATGGAGCCTCTCCACCATTGGGCTGAGGCTAAGTGGCTGGGGAGTACTTCCAATGGTGCTAGCTCTATGTCGTCGAGATTCACCATTTTTTCTTTCACTTTGTTCAGATTATTCTGTTTTACTAGTTTTATCTTAAAATAGATTTTATTTTTCATACTACTTATGCACATTTTGAGAGGAGATAATCCTTGACTGGATTCTCTTCTGCACGGGCATTACCCATATGACTACCCAATCTGTTTTAAGTGCATTTACCTATCTATGATTACCTATTAGGAGGTTATCTTATAAGTAATCATTTTGCTATTTTTTGGGACTAATTGCAGTCAAAGACAGAGCCTTTATATCCCCCTTTTTTGTTGTAATATATATACAGCTGTGGCCCCCTTTATCCTAATGCAGCCGTAGCGGCGTAACTCTGATAACCGCGGGCAGATGCAGTATATTTTCTTTTTTTCCGGAATATGTTCCGGTATTTTAGCGCTCGTATTATTAGCATATTATTAGCGCAGTCTGCAATACTGCAATACCGTCTAAAAACTCAGGTGGGCGTTCGCGAGCTGTTGTCTTCAAAGTTTAATACTGTAACAATTCAACCTTCGTCAGTACACAGTCTGTGTGTGCGCGCGCAGTAATTGTAAATTTGCATATTTATACATGCATGTACTGTACTGTATGTCTCATTTCAACATTGTTGAAACGCATAGGCGTGTACTGTAACAGTATCACATTTCAGCGTATACAGCGCTCTTCCCTCCCTCGCCCCCGCACACACACAGGATAATGTACTGCACTGCAGTATTTCAACTTCTTATCTACAGTATACCTCTCCCACGCCATTCCTTTGAACGGATGGTTTCTGGCTTCAATAACATTCCTGTCATCACATTTCTGCTTGTATAATGTTCAGTGCAGTGCAGAGCCTGGTGTGATTTACTGTATTCTTCTGTGTTGATTATCAATGCTCATTTGGGGAAAAAAAGTTCAAGAGTGACCAAAAAAAATAAAACATTTTTTTTTCTCGTCATTTTTTATTATAATTTTCTCAACATGTTCCTGCCTAAACCATCTTGATGTTACGATATTCAATCGGTGCTGTAGCTTTTGACTGCGACACTGTGCATTTGACTGCACATGATTTGTGTGATTTTTATGTATTTGGGGGTGGGGGTGTGGGGGGTCAAATCATTATGAAAATATTTCTTTGAACTGTTCAAGGATACTGTATCCTTAAAGCAGCTTTACCCCCCTCCACCACCCGCACACGCACACAAGGTATGCTCAAGGATTTCAACCTCTTATCGACACCTCTCTCAGACCATTCATTAATTTTCCTATTGTTGGCTTTGAGTCACCTCTCTGCGCCTGCGTGTAATCCTCTTTGGGAAGGGAGCTGTAGTTGATTATTACTGCGCATGCGTGTATAACTTCACCATTTCACTTCGACACCTATTGTTCACCATTCATATGACTCGCCCATCCACCCCCCCAACCCTTTGAGGCTTTGTTTACGGTAACGCTTGGGATAATCCCTTCGCGAATTTTGTCTGTAAATCTGATTAGCACAGCACGGTGAAATTTAGAGTTAAAAAAACCATAATCTGATTGATGCAGTAAGTTACCAATTTTTGTCATTCTTTCTTTTTCTTTTGTGTAAGGGGGGGTCAATGATTATGATTATCATGAATGTAAAGAAATATTTATTTTATTTTATCAGGAACAAAAAATACAAAAATACAAATAATCATGAATAATACAAAATGCAGTCTTTGTTCAGTTCTTCTGTCAGTTGAAAATTGAGGGCCGGCGGATAATCATGAATAATGCACATTGATAATAATATTAATAATATATAATAATATATATAATAATATAATTAATATAACATTTTCCGTCTTTATCTTCTTCCTCATTCTGTGTACAGTAGTTCATTGAGAGAGAGGAGGTTTTGTGTAAATCATGACTTTAGATACACTTTACTGTACACACAGTTCACACAATATACACATGATACCCCCCCTTTCCATCCTTTTTTCTCTGAAAAGACAAGAAAAGAAAAAATTAGTGCAGTTATGTGCATATTATGGCATTGTGTACTGTACAGTGTAGCTACTCCATATTGGACTACAGTATGCAGTTAGTACTGTCAAACTAGTCTATACTGGAACTACTGTATACTGTAACTACTGTTAAATACTTTGTAACCAGATGGCTAGTGCTGCTCTCTCAGGAAAGAAAAAATCTGTGCTATACTTACCTGTATCATACAGTACTGTACTTGGTGTGCCTGTACTTACCATACTACAGTACAGTACTGTACCATACTACCTTCCTGATGCTTGCCCATTACGCTCTATCACAATGGGCAACACAGTCGCAATATGGTTAATATATTTATTACATCGTTCTACGGTGAGTGCATTGTCCCTAAAACTCATTATGCCTTGCGCCAACTCATCCTTTTTGGAGGGTTTCACGACTTTTTGGATATGATCCTTCAGCTGATGCCAGACCATTTCGATTGGATTAAGTCTGGTGATCTGTCATTGGAGGAGGAAAAAAAGGAGAATTAGTTAAAGAGATCCACAGTAAAAAGTGGAAAAAAACGAGACACGGTTACCGCACTTACTTCGCTGGCGTCTTCACCCAGTTGATACCGTGCTCAAGAGTATGCGCTGTTGACGCGGTGTGCTTCGGATCGTTGTCCTGATAGAAACGGTGACCACCTGGGAACTCACGTGTGATGTATTCCACAATCTCAGGCACAATTTGCCCTTTGAAAAAAGCTTTATTCAGGATTCCTATAACAAGAAAAGAAAAGTGCTCAAAATATTGCACACTAGTACAGTACAGTGCATAAGGCAAAAGCGTGTGACTTATTTTACCTTCAAAGATGACAATGCATCCTGGTCCAAGCCTAGAGATGGCACCCCACACATGCATCTTTACTGGGTGTTTTGGACGCGGCTTCATAGATATGCGACCTTTTTTCATGGAATGCAAAGGTGGCAAATCTCTCCAGCGATACAGTAGACTCGTCAGTGAAGATGCAATCCTGAAAAGTTTCTCCACTGTCGATTCATGCCTGGGCCTGGACAACTCTCTTGATCTTGTTGACATCCCTTATCATAGGGTACGCTCTGTAATGACAAGGAATAATTTTATAGGTACAGTACAGTTTCTTAAACAACACTTTAACCTCCTGTACTGTCCAGTACTAACCTCACCCGTCCATATTTCCATCTAATTCTGCGTCTCATCTTCTTTATGCTGGTCTCGGATACAGTGAGATTGTGATTTTTCAGCAGAGTGTCTTTGACCCTTAGGGCACTCTTCTCATCATTCTCTTCACTTATTTTGTCCACCAGAAGAGTTGTCTCCCTACAATGTAAAGAAAATATATTGTTTTATTAATATGCAGCAATATAAAATGTATATATAAATATAAATATACAAAATATATATACTGTTGTACTATATATATACAAAATATATATATTGTTGTAATATAAATATAAATATACAAAATATATATACTGTACTGATATAAATATAAATATACAAAATATATATACTGTTGTACTATATATATATACAAAATATATATACTGTTGTAATATAAATATAAATATACAAAATATATATACTGTACTGATATAAATATAAATATACAAAATATATATAATGTTGTAATATAAATCAACAGAAATAACAAAAATATTAGATTTAAATTAAAATTAATTTTATTTTAAAGTTGTATAAATATACTTACGCGTTAGTTACACTTGGTGCCCTTTTGCGGTCTCTGTTTTTTCCGTGTGCATGATAGCTCATGGTGGTTGCTAGCACAACGATGCCAGAAGTAGCTAACCAGCGTTGGATAGCAGCAATTCGGTGTCAGCTCGTGTACATGTCCTTAATTCGCATGCTGAGCTCCTTGGAAATCTTTTTAACAGGCATTGCTGCGAGTAGAAAGAAATACAAACACAAGAATGTATATTCGATGTTTATTCGATGTGTATTCAATGTGCAGTGAATCCACAAAATGGATGGTGTATTTATACGGTAATGACTCACATTAGAGTACGCCCACTTTCAACACCTGTACCTGGTCGCCATGCATAAAAGGTTACACACTTTGCATAGCCCACCACTCGATGATCTTTATCTGAACTTGCCCTTGTCCAGATACTGCATTACTGTATGCCATCTGCTTCCATGGATCAACCCCGATTCTACGAACGCAGGAACCCACTCGCCTCTGCCGTGCCTGTCAAGCAGAAAAAGCGAAAGGCGGTTGCCGTTTCCACGCCAAGGCAAAAGCGACAGGCTAAGGCCAATAAAGAAAACCTTCTGCTGACCCCAAAGGCTAAGGGTTTTCATAGACCTCAGCCTTATTATGTCAAGAAGATATACGGTGATGTACTCTCGACGCAAAACGATTGGCAGCCAACCCATCGAACCCGCAGACCACTTCCTCACATATGCTTCGATGACTCTGCCGCCGCTGTCCCGGAAATCTTCAGCCCGTCTTCTCCACCCCTCATCCTTGACGCTGCCACCGCCCTCACGGAAACCCACAGGCCATCTTCTCCAGTTCTATCCGACGACGCTGCCTCTGAAATCCACGGGTCACTTTTTCCTTTGCTCTTAGACGACTCTGCTTCTCGCCCGGAAATCCAAAGGTCACTTTCTCCATCCCTCTTCGACGATGCTGCCGCTTCTCTCCATGGAACCCCCATCTCCTCCTCCGTTGCACCCATCCCCCCAGATGTTCACACGCCATGCACAAGAAGCAGCTCGTTAGACCGGATGCTGAATGGGATAACCGTGGATCTCCCCGGGAATTCTATTGTGCTAGCAAAGATAGATCTGCTTCTGGAGACAATGCTATATGTGGAGCAACGGATGCTACAAATGGATCAACGGATGATACATATGGATCAACGGATGGATCGACGGATGGAGAAGATAGATGCTGACATAGCGGGTATACATTATTTGCTCGGTGTTAATGCCCCTGTTTCCCCGACGCTGGAGCAGGGGGGTGACATGGATGTGATGAATGGGATCTTCGACCCCCTTCCATCACCAAGCGCACCCCCTCCGCCAGAAGATGTAGTGTACATGTATGCCGTTGAGGAGGACATGACAACCCCGTCAAGACCACACCAGGAGACAACACAGCGACCAAGACCAGAGGAAAGCTTCCTCCCAGACAACCTACCATCGCCCGTCGCCTCAAGCACACCCGCTCCTAAAAGACCTACAGTCGCTCGCATCGATACGGTGCCCGACATCACCCTGTGCGATCAGCCATCGGCGCTCAGGGCGAAGTATAGGGTGTTGAGTGCTGGTGCACCCCACAAGTATGCTTTGTTACTTTTTAAGCACTATGTTCCCTACTCGTTGTACTGCGACTGGGCCTTCAAAGTGAACTACTACGGAAATCGCGTAAAAAAGGCGCTTCCTGCCAATTTAGGACGGAACATTCGGGATGAAATGCTGTGCTTTTATCCAATTACAGATCCTGTAATGAAAGGCGTTCGAGACTGCATTAATGGCGTTTTGCGCCATGCAAGGAATCAGCCATGGACGGACAATGCGGAGGACTTTCTGTAAGACCATACTGTTGTGCTGAACTGTATTGTACTGTACATGATTTGACCTGCTGTACTTAAATAAAGGAGATGTTGTTGTGTGTTTTTTTACTTGTATTTATACAGAAATGTTTTAACTTGCTGTCCACACACACAGGACATGCACAATTCCAGTCCCTGGGGGCCGCAAACAGGCACGGTTTTGAAGGTTGTCCTGAAAACCTGCCCTGTTTACTGCCCTCGAGGACTGTACTGGTGCAGACTGTTTTGCACACCATCCCACTGTACAGTATATGTTTTGACTTGTCGTTCTTTAATAAAGGAGATGTTGCGTTTTGCTAATTTTATGAATAAAGAATTTGTTTTTAAAACATGTGACTGTAAACCATACTGACTGACATAAATGTTTTCACACATGTAGCAGTAAACCATACACCTGTTGATGTTTTAAATTGCTGTGCACTTAAAATGTTTCTACATTGTACAGTATTTGTAAATAAATGTTTTTGTACTTACTCCACCAATAAAAGAACATGTTGATTTGTTTTACATTGTTCCATTGGCTCCTTTGCTACTGTAACAAAATACAGTGTTTCTAGAATGTCGAGGCATACTGCACTGTATACTGTAGGCATGCTCAGTATAAGAGTATTAAAAAAAAATAGAAGACACAAACTACTGTACTGTATGTACTGGCACTGTATACTGTAGAAGACACATAATGTATGTGATACATGTAGAATAAATGCATAGTTTTTATTTTTTCGGGTTTATTACACAGTATACTGTACTGTATATAAAAAAGTATTGTACAGTATTCTGTACGGCCGGAAAACATCAGCATACTGTTTCAGGTACAGTATTCTATCCTAATCAATAACAACGGCAACTAAACTGTAGACTCCGGTACGTGGGTTTTAAATCCGATTCAGCAATGTGCAGGCATTGTTACACAAAGCGATATTATCCATCGAAATCCCTCTATTAGCCGTTTTCTTTTCTGAGGAAAAACAAAAAGAAAAGTTTTACTGTAATGGTCAGCCCCCTAAAGAAGTTCCCAGCCAGTCCCACCAATAATTTTCTCGGGGGGTGTCTCCTGTTCACATGCGCATGCGCCTACCGTCGATGCGATGACACGCATATGCGTTTCAAGAAGGCTCCAATGCGCATGCGCCTAGCGTTCCACCAATTGTTCAGTATCTGCAGAACTGTAGAAGCCGCTCAGGCAATGATATTGCTTACAGGAGAATCGCTTGACTTTTAATCGCACCGATATTGATACTGTATTGTCAAAATAAAAAAAACACAGAAAATAATACAGCAACAATAGTCACCATAGAATTTCCCATTCAGCTGGCGCCGGCGCCGGTCCACTGCCAGTCCAGCGTTCTTGATCATCCACGTCGATAGTTTGCAGCGGGACTAGTCCACCTGTAGTCAGCTGATGAGGCTGGAAATTGCTTAGGTACATGTAAGCTTGATCGAAACTGCACGCGAAATCCGGCTCAGGCTCAGGGTTGTCACTGACGGCGGGACCGTCATTGTAAGCCGGTGCTGGTGCATTGCTTGGCAGCGACTGTCGTTTCTTAGTTGGATTTAATACGACCCTTCGCCTTTTGCCATCATCATGATCATAGATACAGGAAAAAGCCGGTGATACACACATCAATACCCTCCAACAAATTGTGGCTCAATACGATAAAAACAGGATCGCTACATAACCTTTTCCTTATTGCACGCTTCCACGTATGAGGAGTTGGCGAAAATTTGTAAAAGTCATAGTTTTCGATAAAATACTGATAAATTTGAACAACTGTTGCCATCTTATCCTCTGTTGCATTAATCGCGGCCCATATCAAATACGCGTAACTTCTGTCGGGTTTTTGGAAAGCGGGCTGCACTTGAACACTCATGGCGGGCGGGTCTCTGGAGAATACTGTAACCGAAACTGGTCTTTGTCTTTCTTTAATATGAAAAGCATAAATTGATACATTTTTGCAAACTCTTCCTTCAGTCTCAAGGTCAAGTTACAATAGCACACTGTGGTATCTTTTTTAAACGAAACACCCGCAAGTCGACACATTAATGAAGCGCATCCGCATTACAATTCATGAATATCTGCCATCTGGCGGACACGCGAAGAATTGCAACCTATTAAATCCGAACCATTCTCAATAAACGCATCAACCGCGCATCAGCCGCGCATGACCCGTGGCTGGGAACGCAAAATGAACGCGGCATGCGCCAGGTGAAGAGCGTCGCATTCCAGGAAAAAGCCAGGGAAGAAACAGCGATTTGTTAGAATAAAAGCTGCCGCAGCAGTAGCCAAGTACATGATCCGGCGTGACCTGGTGCAAACAGGACTCACCAATTTTGACGACCGTCCTGAGAACTACCGGACGTGGAAGTTCACATTCAAGGACGCAATCAACAGCCTGGGCTTCACAGCAAGGGAAGAGCTCAACCTGCTATCCAAATGGCTGGGAAACGAATCCTGGGAGCACGCGAAGAGACTTCGGACGGCAAACGCGAACCACCCCCAAGTAGGTCTCGACCTAGTATGGGAAAGGCTAGAAGAGTGCTACGGTAGCCTCGAAGCAGTCGAGGATTCGCTCTTCAAAAGAATCAACAGCTTTCCCAAGATCACAGCTAGAGACTACTCGAAGTTACGAGAGCTCGGGGACCTGCTGCAAGAGCTGGAGTTTGCAAGAAAAGACCATTCCTTAACAGGTCTCAACGTCCTAGACTCAGCTCGTGGAGTGAGACCCATCTTGGAGAAGCTACCCTTCAACCTCCAAGAAAGGTGGATTTCACAAGGCTCCAAATACAAAAGGGAGAAGCAAGTCGCCTTCCCCCCATTCTCATTCTTCTTGAGCTTCATCCGCGAAGCGGCAAGGACAAGGAACGATCCCAGTTTCATCTTGGGTGCGCAAACCACACACAGTGCAAGCAGCCTGAGGAATAAAAGACCAGTGGCGAGATATGGTAACACTCAAACACCCATCTCGGTCCACAGGACGGACGTGTCTCCCACGACCCAAACTACTCCCGATCAGTCGGTCGCCGGAGACGAGGAACCAAGGGATCCAAACAGGGAATGTCCCATACACAAGAAGCCATACCCACTTAACAGGTGCTTTGGGTTCAGGATGAAGTCCCTAGAGGAACGCAAGAGGTTACTCTGAGAATTCAGAGTTTGCTTCATTTGCTGCGGTTCCACGACTCACCTAACCAGAGACTGTAAAGAAGAAATCAAATGTGCAGTGTGCAAAAGTGACAAGCACGTAACATCTTTACATCCAGAGGCGCTAAACACTCCACCAACTCAACAACCCATCCTCCGTAGCGGAGCATGGCGGGGAGGAAGGAGAGCCAACATCTGTCACGTCTCAGCGCACCGAGGTTTGCGGAAAAGGAAGTGACAAAATGTCCTGCTCCAAAATATGCCTTGTCGCAGTGCACCCCCAGGGACAACCTGAGAAGGCTATTCGGATGTATACAATCCTCGACAACCAAAGCAACAGATCATTGGCGAAGATGGAGTTCTTCAACTTATTCAACTTACAAGACAATGCCTCACCCTACACCCTCAGAACCTGTGCAGGGTCAACTGAGACAACAGGGAGAAGAGCAAGCGGTTACGTCATATGTTCAGTGGATAACAGAGTGAAGATAGCTCTCCCCACACTCATCGAGTGTAACCAGATGGCCAAAAACAGGGACGAGATTCCCACACCAGACGTGGCACGCCATCACCCGCACCTCAGAGGAATAGCCAACTACATCTAGCCGGTAGAACAAGGCGCCAATATATTGCTGCTGCTCGGTAGGGACATCTTGAGGGTACATAAAGTATGTAAACAGCGTAACGGACCCCATAACGCACCATACGCCCAAAGACTTGACCTAGGATGGGTGATAGTGGGCAACGCGTGCACTGACAAAAGGCACGGACAAGACTATGTTGACGCCCGCAGAATGGTGATAACAGAATGTGAACACACATCCCTCTCTGAACCATGTCTTGGCCATCTCCAAGTGACAGGAGGGCCAAGTGAAGAGAAGAGACAAGGTCATACCCCTGAGATCGACAAGAACATCCTCACATCAGGGGAATGTGACAATGGCCTAGGAAGCTTAGTGGTTAAGACAACCAAGGATAACGAGTCGACTCCACCGAAGGAAGAAAGTAACCTCCTTAAGGTGACCGACAAAAGGATCTCCCAAAGGAAAAGAAACAATCAAACAGTTCCCTTGAGAATAATGACACAGCTGAGATGTACTGCCATTCCTCTCCACAGAGTATCAAGCAAGAAGGCAGCCAGCTGTCACGGCTGGCATAGCCACAAAAGATTGTGCCCTGCAGGTGAAGCCACAGTGGCAAAAAGGCTGTCCTCTCGCATGTCAAAAAAGAGACAGTCGCAGAGACATTTCACAAAGGGATTTACAAGGACAAAAGAGACTGTTCTTCGTCCTGTCCTAGGAGAAAACAACCTCCTGACGGCAGTCAACAAAAAGACACAAAGGCGTATCACCAAAATACGTGGAGATGTCCTCATGCAAGAGGAATGCACCGATGACTTAGGGTGCACAGCGTTCCAGACCACAAGGGACGACGACAAGTAAACACCATCGATGGGAGATAGAGAATTCGTGATGTTAACGGTCAAGGAGCTCGTCAAAGACGGACCTGACAGTTGGGTGAACCCGCTACCATTTCGTTCACAAAGAAGGCGCCTCCAAAACAATGGAGAACATGCCATCTCTAGGTTCACTTCGCACCTCTGTGACCTACAAAGGGAACCGGAGACCAAAAACAACTTTGTGGCCTTCATCCAGAAGATATTCCTTACCGGCCACCCAAAGCCAGCACCTCTAATAAAGAAAGGTGAAGAATGCTGGTACCCCCAATCATCTGGGGTCTACCACCCTCAGGAACCCGATCAAATCCGTGTAGTGTTCAGCCCCAGTGCCCAGCTCCAGGGAGTCTCCCTGAATGACGCCCTCTTTACTGGACTAGATTCGACAACTGGTCTTCCAGGAGTGTCGATCCGCTTCCGCAAGGAGCCAAAAGCCATCTCCTTCTTCCAAATGCCAGGTGTTAGAGTGACGGCTGCCACAGCTGGCATACCTACAAGGGGATGAACACTGTAGGTAAAACCACAGAGACAAAAGGACTGTTCTTCCATATGTTTAAAAAGAAACAGTGCCAGGGACTTTCACAGAGAGACATTGTGGTGCAACCAGCTAACCTGGACCGGTGCATCCACCCAACATCCTTTGCTAAAAGACTTTGCCAAAGGATTTCAATGCCAGTGGTACCGGCCGGTATCGCCTCGTTATGTGGACATGGACTTTGCATTATTATGTTATGTATGTTTGCATTGCACATATGTTCCACATACTTCATTATAGTGTTATCTCCAGATACCAGATGGGGAGTATCATGGAACAAGAATCACCTCTCTGTTTCACCCCCCTCTTCCTTTGCAGCTTCTGCCTGTCAGTGTCTTATTTCAGCTGCATGGAGTTTGCACACACACATTGTGCCTGTGTGATGTGTTACAATGTTGCATTTCATGCCTCTGGGCATGTAATCAGTGAGTTGCTACTGCAGCCTCTGAGATCCTTGTCAGAATGGGCTATTCTGCCCTTCCCCCCTGTTTTGTTCACAGATGGAATAGTCTTGGGACAGACTATTCCTTTTACCCACATTGCTCCTCACTTCCTTTTCCACCCTGGAGATAGTGAGTACAGCACCCATCTCTGTTATTCTCCTATGGCAAGGCCATCTCTTTCTACCTGCTTCTAACTACAAATCACTACTACACACCATCCACAAGAGCCTGTATTTACTGCTGCTTTTCCAATAAAGTGAAGGAAATACTATAGGACTTTGAGTGATTTGGATAGGGGGCTGAGTTAATGCTATCGGGGGCTATTCACACATCACACGTGACTCTGGCATCAGAATATTTCAAAAAAAGAATAAAATACGGTAACATTACTCACCATAGACTTTGCCAATCAGCTGGCGCCAAGCCACTGCCAGTCCCGTATTCTTGATTATACACGTAGTTGACAGGTGACAGCGGGACTACTACACCTGTAGTTGACAGCTGATGAGGCTGGAAATCGCTTTGGTACATGCAAGCTTGCTGGAATCTGTACACGAAATCCGGCTCAGGTTGCAGGTATCCAGGTGGGAACAGACAGCAAGGGTTGCCGGTCACCAGGTTTTCACTGACGGTCGGACCGTTATTGCAAGCTGGCGCTGTCGCTGGCGCATTGCTTGCCGGCGACTGACGTTTCTTAGTTGGTTTTAACATGACCTTTCGCCTTTTGAAGTCTCCATGATCAAAGATACGGGAAAAATCTGGTGCTACACACCAATACCCTCCAATAACACCAGATCAATACGAAAAAAACACGGATCGATACATAACTTTCCTTATTGCACGCTTCCACACATGAGCATCTGGTGAAAATTTGTAAAAGTCATAGTTTTCGATAAAATTCTGATAAATTTGACCGACTCTTGCCATCTTATCATCTGTTGCATTAATCGCTGCCCATATTAAATAAGCGTACGTTATGTCAGTGTCACGGTAACATATGACAAGATATAACGAACACCAAATATCTTTGAACTGAACGAGGCTTAGATATAATAAAATATATTTATTCCTTAAAAAAGGTGAACACAGCAATATAGTACAATTAACAGGCAAGAAGGTAACACTTACTTAGGGTTGGGGGATGGAGAAGTATCAGCTAGCAATTCACCAGCAATCCGGTGACATTCCAGGTGGAATCAGAAGCACAACTAAAAACTGTAGGTTTGACACAGTTTACATACCTGTGTAACCCTATTCTTAACATTGAATACAGACTATTGGTGAACAATTATCTGTATCCAATCCCTAACGTGGAGACACAGATTAACCCATGCCCCCCAGCTAATTAGCCCATGTGTACTGGGACTCTATGGGTAGCCCCATAATTAAATCAGGGGCGACGACCAGTTTACCAAATGAAGTATCTGCATTGTTTGTAGGTGTAGACATAACACTTACAAACCACTCCAGTTTGATGATTCTGCACCCCCAGGTAACAATTAGAGTGTCAGAGTCTGTTGATTAGTACTTGGTCGGTTGATTAGTACTTAGTGTAAACAATCAGGCAGTTAACTTTTGATCACAGTGCTTAGGCTCAATCAGCCAGCTGCCCTTCATGACCTATTAGCATAGCAGATGGAGTCTGCATTTTCAGGGCAGATCCAAAATACCATACATATACACTTTAATATCTACTCATATTAATAAGTTCCATTCTGGTGGGCTCAGTGGGTCGAAATTTGCCAGTTCTTAATGCCTACAGTGACTCCACATATTGGTCAAATATCAACTCTCTGCGACTTCCAGAACTGGAGATACAGAAATGCACTTTAAAACATCTTTAAAATACAGGATTATAATGAAACATGGGAACAGGGGAACATACATTTTCATGACATGACAAGGTGTAAACCACCTTCCTGGACCGCAGTCAGTTCACCCCTTGCCTCCCTGGTGAGGTCAGGGGGTGGCCATATGGGGTGCAATCCCTTTAATACCGGGCCAACCCCCTCTCCCTCTACACCTCCCCTTCTTAATGGGTGACCTGTGGCCTACTGGCCCTAACGGGGAGTGGGGCACTGTTGGCACCCTTAACAAACTCAGTCTCAGAGGGATAGTCCTCATGTGAAAGTCCATCAGCATTGCTGTTTTCACTACCTTTTTGTGCTGAATAGTAAACTCAAACTCTTGCAAGGCCAAGCTCCACCTTAGCAACTTGGCATTCTCCCCTGATGCCCTCTGCAGCCAACTCAGGGGGTTGTGGTCTGTGGGGACCGTGAAAGCCTTTCCATACACATAGGGCTGGAGTTTTTTGAGTGCCCACACAATGGCCAAGCACTCTTTCTCAATGGTGGCATAGGCCACTTCTCTGGGGAGTAGTTTTTGGCTGAGGTACACCACAGGGTGCTCTCTACCGTCGTCCCCCACTTGGCTCAACACAGCCCCAATGCCATAGTCCAAGGCATCAGTCTGTATGAGGAAATGTTTGGTATAGTCTGGGGCAGCCAGTATGGGGGCCCCAGGAAGCGCAGTTTTCAGTGCCTGGAAAGCAGTTTCACAGGCAGGAGTCCAGGTGAAAAGCACAGGCAGTTGCTTCTTAGTCAAATCATTCAGGAGTTTGGCCACGGCGCTGTACTGTGGGACAAACTTCCTATAGTACCCTGCGGTGCCCAAAAATGCCATGACCTGTTTCTTGGTTTTTGGAACAGGCCACTAAACTATGGCTTCTACCTTTGCTGGCTCTGATTTGAGGTGCCCTCCACCCACCCTGTGCCCTAAGTACAGGACCTCTGCCATCCCTACCATACACTTAGTGGGTTTCAAGGTAAGCCCAGCCTCCCTAATCCTATCCAGCACCGCAGCTACATGTCCTAAATGGGAGTCCCAGGAATTACTAAAGACAGCAATGGCATCTAAGTAAGCCCTGGCATAGCTCTGCATCCCTTCCAGTAACCTATTGACCAGGCGTTGGAAGGTAGCCGGGGCATTCTTCATCCCAAATGGCATCACCAAAAACTCATAGAGGCCACTTGGAGTGATGAATGCTGACTTCTCCCTAGCCTCCAGGGTCAATGGGATTTGCCAATAACCTTTGCTCAAATCCATAGTGGTCAGATACTTTGCCCCCGCGAGTTCATCCAGTAACTCATCCATGCGGGGCATGGGGTAGGCATCTGACACCGTCCCAGCATTGAGCAAGTGGTATCTGGAGATTGCAGCGGAGCACAGCTGAAGAATGGGGCCAGCACCAGCAGTGAAGGGTTAAAAACATGAATTTATTCGTACATGGTATAAGGGGGGGGGGGGGGGGGAAGACAGAACACACACTGACGCGTTTCAGGCTATGCAGCCCTTTTTCAAAGAGTACAATCGCGTCTCACAAAGCCGCAGTTATGAAGGGGATTCCCCGCCTACATTACCCAGAGATGCCGCGCGATTTTGGCGCGAACACCGGCATATGATACTATTGGTTGGAACGGGCTTCCAATCAGAGAGCTGATTCGGGAGGTGCGTCTGGGGCGGCTAAGGTCTCCCGTTCAACTGCGGGAGTGAAGAAAAAGACATGGGATAACACACAAAGTTTAAAATATACAGTTCACAAACATCTAACATATATATTGTAATTGTATACGCAATTAGTTCATCATATGGATGTGGTCAGGATGCAGGACATAACTTGCTGTTTAGACAATCAAAAACGGGTATAACCTTAATGAATTGCATAGAAGTAACCCTTATGTCATATGTGGCAAATTACAATATTACAGAGTAATAAAGGTAGATAATAAATTTCGAGATAATAGCATAAATACTTGATAATTTGCATAATATTTGGCTCTCTCTCTGTACTAATCTCCAAAATCTGTACAGAATGGCAAAATGCATTAATAAACCAAAAGAGGGATAAGGATAGATTGGAACGAACGGGTGGGGGGGGAAGGGGGGAGGGGGGTGGGTCGGTAGGGGGGGGGGGGGTGGGTAGGGGAGAGGGGGGATGGGAGGGGGGGAGGGGAGGGGGGAAAGAGTGGGAAAAGAAATATATATAAAAATATAGACATATTCAATATAACAAGGACAGAATAAACATATTTAAGAGATAAATCATCATACCATATATTACGTGTATAAAATATCATCCTCCAATTTGTGGATGTACACATTGTGTTGGTATTGAGCAAAATATGGTTAGTTTAAAAAATGTTTAAGTTCCCAGTCCTGGTTCATGCCCCTGGGTGCCATTGTCCCAAGGGCATAAATCCAGAACATCTCCCTGCGATTGAGCAAAGCTTCTCTGTCACCTCCCCTAACATGGGCCTGGATATACTCTAAGGCACTATAAGAGAAAGATGCTAATGTTCCTAAAGGGCAGTTGTTAAAATGACGTGCGACCGGAAATCTGTCGTCACGTTTTTTGATGCTCCTAATGTGCTCATTAATTCGAATTTTGAGTGGTCTAATAGTACAACCTATGTAACCACTCCCACAAGGACAACTGAGTAGGTACACCGCAAAATTAGTGTTACATGTTAAGAATGTTTCAATACGGTAAATTTGATTGGTATGTATATTCCTAATAGATTTTTGTTCTTTAGCGTATTTGCATGTGTTACAATTCCCACATTTAAAAAATCCCTTTGGTATTTTATTGGTATTTCTCTTAGTGGAACAAAATAAACTGGGTTACACATGATTCCCAATGGTTTTAGCTTTTTTTAAAAACACTCGGGTTAGACTTAACAAAGCACTCAAGATCTTTATCCAGTTTTAAAATGGACCAATGTTTTTGTAGGATAAACCTAATTTGTTCTGCCTGTTTTGAATACGTTGTTATGAAGAGTGGTAACTGGATTGATGCATCTTTCTGGACAAAAATCTCTCCTTTTTTCCTTTTCTTGTTTTTCCTATTTTTATTTAAGAGTTCTTCTCTATCCATTTTTAGTGCACTCTCAAATGCAAGTTCCAGATCCTTCTCTCCATAACCTCTACTCAAAAACCTTTGTTTAAGTTCTTCGGCCTGAGTGAGGAAGGACTGTTCCGTTGAACAAATCCTCCTCAGTCTGAGGTATTGTCCCTTTGGAATACCCCGGATAAGGGGTCTAGGATGAGCACTATTAGACCTGAGCAGGGAATTCCGTGAGTTGGCTTTTCTATAGACATTGGTCAGTATGTTTAAGTCAATGTCTATATATAAATGTAAATCAAGGTAGTCAATCTTTGTGTCATGATAAACATGAGAAAATTTCAAGTTATAAGTATTTACATCTAGATATTCAAAAAAAGAGTGTAAAGTGTCCGTGTCACCATTCCAAATAAATATTAAATCATCTATGAACCTACGGTAGAAAATAATGTTTTGTCTAAAAGGATTACTGTCACCAAAAATGTGTGTGTTCTCCCAAAATCCCATGAAAAGATTTGCGTAAGAAGGTGCGAATGATGTGCCCATTGCTGTGCCTTGTGACTGTAAATAATATTGTTTGTCAAACATAAAATAATTATGCTGTAACAAAAACATTACTGAATCTAATAAAAAAGTGCTCTGTGCTAAATTTAAATTAGAGTGATTGAGAAAGTGACTTATAGCATTAGTGCCCAAAGTGTGATCAATTATGGTATACAGTGAGGTCACATCCAATGTGACCCACATGAAAGTGTTAAGCCATTTGATATTTTGAATATCTAGAAGCAAATCTGAAGAGTCCCTCAAATGTGAGGGGAGCTCTTTCACCAATCTCTGTAAAAAAGAATCAACGTACCTATATAAACCATCTCCCAAAGATCCAATACTAGAGATAATAGGTCTGCCAGGAGGGCTAACAATAGATTTATGGATCTTTGGGAGATGGTGAAAAATAGGCACGGTGGGAAAGGGGTTATATAGATAAGCCGCTTCCTGTTTGGTCAAGACTCCTATTTCCCTGCCCAGGCCCAACAGATCACGAATTTCCACTAAGAAGGGTTGTGTGGGGTCCTTGTCTAGTTTGCAGTACACTTTGGTGTCACTGAGCTGTCTTAGAGCTTCCAAGTGGTAAGCATCTGAGTGCATGATTACCACTGCACCTCCTTTGTCCGCACTTTTTATGACTATGTTTGATCTATTTTTTAGTGTGGACAGATGTAAGTGTTCCTCTTTTGTCATATTATTAAAAGAAGGGGTGGTAAATGAATAACCTTTGGCCAATGT
Organism: Ascaphus truei; assembly: GCF_040206685.1. NCBI lineage: Eukaryota > Metazoa > Chordata > Amphibia > Anura > Ascaphidae > Ascaphus > Ascaphus truei. The sequence continues at coordinate 241,873,869 of NC_134486.1, read as the reverse complement.
CTGTAGGTCCTTCTCAACCAACTTTTCGAATGTCTCAAGATGCAGACCTTTAGTGAAGGTGGGACAGAAAATTGATTTGTTCTTAAAGGAAGTATGTTTAGTTCCAGTAAGAAATAATAATTGTTCTTCCTTATCTATACAATCTGCAACCTCTTCTTCACCTATGAGATCCGTTAAGTCTTGGAGTGCCCCATACTCTCTAAAAGAGAGTCTATCCTCCCGGGCATCATCGATCACATGGTGGGGATCATGAGTATCCCCAGCATATGATAGAGGAGACCCAGGAATCAGAACCTCCTTAGACGAGAAGAATTTCTTTAATGAAAGTTTCCTGATGTATCTCTGGAGGTCTATGACTGTGCTGAACAAGTCAAAATCATTCATGATGGCAAAATTGAGACCCTTATTCAGCACAGCCAGCTCTCCATCCAGAAGTGTGACACCAGATATATTCAAGACATTATCAATATGTATTAGGGATCGATCTTTCTTTTCTTTATTGCCACGTCTTTTTGGCGAGCGCCTTGTCCTTTTGAATAGTTTTTAGAAGGCTTATTGCTTCTTAACTCATAGGATGTGGACGCTTCTCCTTGATGTTTCTGTTGTCTTGTTTTGTAATCGGTGCTGTCCCGGCATCTGTCTGTGTCATCGTCCGTCGAGAATGAGACTATTTGTTGTCGGGTCTCCCCGTCCGAGATATCCGAGATACTAGATGTTTCGGGAGATTTCTTCAGGATTGATCTTTTAGACGTTGATCTCTTGGGGTGTTCCTTTTGAGACTGGGGATTCTTGTATGTGAAATTTTGGTGAGTAGATGTTCTTGGTGGTAGTAACCGTTGCCACACATATACTTGGTTCCTTTCATAATCGACTCGATCTCTGTCGAACTTTTGTTGTTTCTTAACCATAATCTCTTTCTTAGCCTTTTCCACATTGTTGGATAATCTCTCATCCATGGTCTGGAAGTCTTTCATTTCTTTAAATTTATTTAGTTTTTGTTGCAGATCTTTGATGTCCTTCTTCACATTGATCCGCTCCTGTACCTTTGTCTTTATGATTAGATCCATAAGTTTAAGGGAGCATTCATTCAATATGCTGGTCCACTCCAATTCGAAATCTTTGGAGGGAAAACCAAATGAGGGCGTTTTTTTAACGCGTAGTCCCCTTGGTATCCTTTTGGTAATGATGTAATTGTCCAGCGTGGTGATATCCCACCATAATCTAATGTTGGTGAAGAGGGTCTTTTCTAATTTGGTAAAATAAAGACCAAGATCAGCTTTATCTTCGCATATATCATGTATTGTGTTGTCAAACAGGTACGCTGCTCTGCGTTTCCTGGCAGAGTTATCCGCACATTTCTGGACAAAAGTACTGTTCATTATATCCGCCACATCTGAATCCTGTGCATCCTCATCCATATTAAAAAGTCTCCCCCGTATAACCAGTATTAAAAAATTGTTTGAAGCTGTGGCTAAATAGTCACAATGTGGTGTATGCTGGTCCCCAAAATATATTCAATATGGTCATTAAATGTCTCTCATAAGCGAGCTGCTGCTTAATGCAAGTCAAAATGGAGGAATGGGAGAGAATCCCAGAAGCAGCGCTTCAGCAGGTGAGGTACATGGGTAATTGGTATAAGTGTATAACCAAGATGCGGAGAAATATGATGCGACTATGTGGAGTATTGGACCCAGTGCACTGGGTCCAATATTCCACATAGTCGCATCATATTTCTCCGCATCTTGGTTATACACTTATACCAATTACCCATGTACCTCACCTGCTGAAGCGCTGCTTCTGGGATTCTCTCCCATTCCTCCATTTTGAGCAAGCGGTAGTCCACACAAAACCGGGTGGTCTTGTCCTTCTTAGGGATTAGAACTACCGGGCTTGCCCAAGGACTCTGGGACGGAGTAATTACCCCCAGGGTCATCATCTCCTCTATTTCACTTTCCATACTGGTCTTGACCTCTGCTGACACTTTATAAGCATTCTTATGCAGATGCTGCAGATCCCCTGTGTGCACTGGGTGTTTTGTGAAATGTGTGGTCCCTGGCATGTCAGTGAAGAGGGCCCTAAACTTAGCTAGCATGTCCCTGGCTTCTACCTGCTGCCTAGCACTCAACTGTGCCCCTATCTCTACCTGCTCCACAGTGTTTCCCTGCCTAGCCTCCCCTAGGAGATCAGGCAGAGCATTGCTCGCCGGATCCTCCAGCAGTGGGCTACAAATGGCCATTACTGCTCCCATACTCGGTGCTCTGTATTCGTTCAGCATATTAACGTGATATGTCTTATGCCTCTCAGGCTCTACCTGTACAACATAGTTGTACTCATTCACCTTTCGTATGACCGGGTACGGTCCCGACCAGGCAGCCATCAACTTGTTCTCCTGAGTGGGTTTGAGAACAAGCACCTGCTGTCCTTGGATGAATTCCCTGCTACGGGCATTCCGGTCATACCATTGCTTTTGCATGGTCTGAGCGGCCCTGAGGTGGTCCTGGGCCACCCCCATGAGCATCTCTAACCGGTCTCGGAGATCTACTACATACTGGATCACTGAAGCATCAGTAGCAGTAGCCTCCCCTTCCCATCCCTCATGGAATAGGTCCAGAGGTCCACGTACCCTGCGGCCATATAGTAGCTCGAAGGGGGAGAAGCCTGTAGATTCCTGTGGTACCTCTCGGTAGGCAAACAGCAAGTGCTGTAAATGAATCTCCCTGTCTTTCCCCTCCACCTCTATAAAGGTCCGAAGCATCTGCTTCAGGGTACCGTTAAACCTCTCACATAATCCGTTTGTCTGGGGATGGTAAGGGGTAGTGCGCCGGTGCTGTACACCGCATGCATCCCAGAGACAATGTAACAGTTCACTCATGAACTGCGACCCCTGATCGGTTAGGACCTCACTAGGGAAACCTACCCTAGAAAAAATGTTCAGCAAAGCTGCTGCCACTGTCTTGGCATCTATGGTGCCAAGCGTTACCGCCTCAGGGTACCGGGTGGCAAAATCCACCACCATGAGGATGTAGCGCTTCCCTGACCTGCTAGGAATCATAAGGGGTCCTACAAGATCCATCGCTACTTTCTGGAAGGGTTCCCCTATTATCGGTAGGGGTTTCAGGGGTGCCTTCACACGGTCGCCTGCCTTACCCACTCGCTGGCAGGCATCACAAGAGTGGCAGAAAGTGCCTACATCTCGATATGCCCCCGGCCAGTAGTAACGATGTCCCACTAACGCAATAGAGTGAGCTACCCATAACAGTTGCTGTTGGTACCCCTGGGGATGATTTTTTTAAATGCACTGGGATTTTTTAAATATGTATTTAGGTGGGTTTTATATGTATTGTTTTATTTATTTATATACACATATATATAATATATATATATATATATATATATATATATATATATATATATATTATATATATGTGTATATTTGTGTATTTATATGTATGTATGCGAGCATTATACAGTATATATTGCTTTTTATATGTATTGGGTAGGGGTTTTTTTTGTATGCCTGGGGTGGGGGGGGGGGTTTGGGAGAGGTTGTATATATTTGGGGGTGAGGATTTTTTGTATGTATTTGGGGGTGGGAAGTTTTTTGCATTTGGGGAGCAAAGTTTTTGGGTATATATCTTGTGTGGGAATTGTGTGAGGGGGATGGAATGAGTGAGCGTGGGGTAATTGACTTGGTGGAGGGAGAGGAGAGAGGGGGTGAGTGAGGAAAAGGGGTGATTAAGAGTGAGAACCAGAGGAGAGAAATACATGCGAGGTGGGAGAGTGAGAGTTGGTGAGACAGAAGGGAGAGAAATAAATAGGAAGAGGGGGGGAGAGAGGGGGCTCGTGAGGTGTGAAATGGGGGGGCGGCTCGCAATACCACCGACATGGGGGGAGGGGGGCCTGCTTAAAATGTTTGTCCTGGGCCCCATGATTTCTGTTGGCGGCCCTGAGTGGGGATACAGGGGTTTAGCTGCAAACAGGGAGTAGCAGGTGATGCTGCTCATTTGACATTCTTAATACTGTATATCTGAAAGTTAAATGATGTAACAATGAGGTGAATGAAGACGTTTAGGAGATCTGTGAAAGACATGCAGAAGCACGCACAGTTTTCAGGTCTTTGTTGTATTGTGTACAGTCGTGAGTGAGTTGTTGTTACTTTTTACTTAGAGAATCTGTTTTTATAAATCTGATGGCTTTAGTCGTCAAGCTCTGAATGACCTTGATTGGCAGGTTACAGCTGATATCGCCTTCAGAGCTTCCTCATCGTTACAGTAGGTTAGGGGGGAAAAAAAATCTAGATTAAAAAACAGATTTTAACTACGATATAATAGAATTAACTTATATTTATAGCAATAAATATAATCTATCATATTTTCTGGAGACAAATTCAAGGTCTCTTTTCCTCACCTGTGCCTATTGTATACTATAGTTTCAATGTCGCATGTATTGAATATATTTCTTTGAGGAATTTATAAATTCACAGCAATCTACTATTTTTTTTTGTACGGACTGATGAAAATATTTACTTCTTTAAACAACCCATTGGTCTTTGTTCAACAAATAATTAGACAATTGTGTTAAATTTTGATACCATATAGTTTACGTATATAAATATATATAGATACAGTATATCTCAAATTTCCTAAATATATAATTACATGTTAAAAAGAATGAACAACATAGCACGGCAATTTAACTTTTGAATCCATCATATCACTTTTAGAACTGCACTTTTAATGACCAGAGATGAGAAAGCCTTCTAACAGTAATTCACAACAGTTATATTTTATATATTCCTTCTGAGAGCTGGATATAGACATTTTCCAAACCTCATATGAAGCATCAATACATACCAGATCCTGCATCCCCTTATCCAGAGGCCTTGATGCAAAAAATCTGACTACTACTAGGAAAGCATAATATGGGAGGAGGAACAAAACTACTGCATGGGGAATAATGGTACATTCTATTTTTCAGCACTATTAGATCAGGTTTCTGAGCCTACCCTTCAATATCAATTTTGGGAAGCTGCTTTTGGGTCTTCTCTATTACTGTTGGCAAATCAGTGCTGATGATGAAATTTGGTCTGTGATTGGCTAGATTTTAGATTTAGATACCCTGTGATATCTTTAAAGTATATTGAGACTGGGAAAGGTTTCAGCACCTCTGAACTAGATTACAGTATATTCCAAATACAAATAGAATGATAGTAGAAAACACATGAAAGAAATGAGGGTATATGTTCAAAAGTAATATATAATCTCTCTCCATATATGCTCTCACCATTAAAATTCCAGCACTAGAATAATGGTGACAAACAACCTACATAAGTATGATCTCATAAAGGGTGACATCAGAAAGGATGCTGGGATAAAATAAAAGGTGTATAGGATAACAAGAGCAGTAGCTATTTTCCAGCCAGAGGACAGGATCGGGTAGGGAAGAGGAGCTACAGAAATTGTTAGTAAGTTTCCAGGAGCTGAAGGAAAAAAATACAAAGAAGGCATCATTAGAAAGCAAATCTCTCATGATATTTTCCCCAAACAATTCAATTTCCCCCCCTCAAACGATCACAATTTTTTGAGAAATATATTATCATTCGACTTATTAATGGAATTGCTTAAAAAAAAAAAAAAGCAGTGACAATAGCTGTATAAGAGACCCTGGGCACCGTCTGGCTGCCAAGCCTGCTCAGCAACTTCAGCATCCACTAGCTGACATGCCTGCCCTACGGACTGGCAACATCGGGTTGGCTGATGCCTGTGGGCTGGCACTGTTTGAGAGAATGGCAACTGGTTGTTGGCTGGAAGAACCGGGACAACAATAACTATCTGTGCAGCAGGGGCCAGTTTCTGACAACATTGTGATGCCTAGTAACTGTATATACTGTAGCAGTTAAAGCACTCTGGGAAAAAGGGGCATCAGGGCTGGCATCTGCAACTCTGGCAGACATCCAGGCTCATGTCTGCACCTCAAGGGGCGGCATCTTGAAACTCTGCAGCTTGGGTTATTGTAGTGGGATGGGAACTCGAGGCACAACGAGTGCAAAAATGAATGGTACCGGTATGTTCACTAGTATCTCTCTATGTGTTGTATATATGAGCTTGTTAGGAGGTATACAAGTCAATGGACCCTATACTAAAAAGGATCTCTTTCCCCCCTCCAATTTTTGGTGTAACATACTATTAAGTCCCTGCATTACTGTACCTCAATGGACTTTGGTGGATATGTTATGATAACCACTCATCACTTTGCATGGCTTTTGTATCTCATCACTATTGGCCTCATAAAGTAAACGCAATGCTTTTGTCTTTTCAATGTAGGTGGTAAGGTTTAACGTGGCTCTAAATTACAGTAGATTAACATTACATAACGTTAAGTCACTTAACAGAGTTTTGGGGATCTGGTTCTAATCCTGGAAAGTCCGACGTCCAATTACTATCCCAAAGTGTCTCACCAGTTGCATTTTTCAGGAGATCATGAATTAGACTTCAGTAGTTTAAAGCGCAATTTCAACTGAAACCAATATAGCCCCATATTGCGAGTGTAACCAATTCCATAGTCTTCTTAGGCTTCAATGAAGAAGAAAAATAATGCCTAATCTGCAGGTACATAAAAAAAATGGTTCATCATAGAACATTTTACTTTGAGCTGAGCAAAGGAAAGGACAATTAAGTTATCTCTGTCCAAAAAAACATGTAATACTATGCAACCCCCTTCTCTACCAATTGAAATAAAACACTTAGGGGTCTATCCTAATAGCTTCGATAACTTTGCTGCCATCTCGAACGATGTGGCATGTTCCCACCAAACTGTTTGTCATTTGTGTTATCACGGTATTAAGAAATAATCTGAAACCATCTAAAACCGTTAGGTAGGAAAATGCCAATACCACTCGGGACAGCAGCGATGTAATCTCAGTCTCTCTCAAAGTTCTTCCCATGCGATGTGGCCGCAATATGTAAGAACTGCAAAGAGAGCTGCACAGAGAGAAACGCCTTTCCCTGCACAGTGTTACGCTGTGCTCACCACGGACAAGAAGGGACCCCGAAACTGAGGTGACACGCCTGGAAAGTGGAAAATAGGCGTCTGGAACCGTCTGGGAGTATAAGGTAAAGTAAGATACTCACCAGACGAGAAGGGAGGTTCCAGAAGATAGGTGGTACCGAGAGCCTGGGGGTCCTGAGCTGGGAAGTAGGTACGATTCTGTAAACCAAGGTGAAGAAGTAGAGAAGTCCAGGAGGTCAGGATACAATCCGAGGGCAGGAGACGAAAGTGGATCCCCAGCCAGACCGGTTGGTACACAAGGGAACACTAAAGAGACAAAGAGTCAGGAACTGAGGCAGGCACGACCGTGGTAAATACAGGTCATACAAAGCTATGCTCAGCCAAAGAATGAATGGCTGAGCAAGGTATAAGTAGGAGGAAGGACCAATAGGGAGAAGGGGAGTAACGAGGAAGCGGCCCTAGGGAAGATAGAGATTGGTAGGGAGACTTACCACAGGTGTATCAGATGTGCAGCTTGTGAGCGGTGCACACGCATCAGGTGTGTGCGCTGCGCGGGAGAGACGCGCGCGGCCTCAGCTGGGGGCGGGAACACTCTCCGAGGGCGGGCGCAAAAGTCCCCTGCCGTGCACGCGCATGCGCGAAGTCAGCAGCCGCTGCGGGAAGTGGAGGAGAGGGGATATCCCGCCCGCAATGGCGTGGAGCCCAGCAGGAGCGGCGGTGATCCTAGCCGTGGGGGAAACCCCTCCAGGGGAAAGTGCTCTTTTGGACCTCACACCGCGGCGACGTGGAGGCACACCAGGAACGGCGGTGAGTCCCGTCACGGGGGAATCCCTCCAGAGGGAGGTATTCCCCTAGACCTCCCACACAGCTCTCACAGGCGATCAAAGTGTTTTTATCTAACGTTGAATACTAGTGTACGGGATCAGGGGGTTTCCGGAGCGGAAGCACATTAATTTCAGGTCCGGGGACCCCCTGCTTCCCGAGTTACATGCCCCGTTATGGGGTGCTAGTATGTATTTAAATGTCCCACTCACGTGATGAGGGAGATTTAACATTGCAGGGGGATACCGGCACCCCATAACAGGGCCTGAATTCGGGCACCAGGGGTCCCCGAGACTAAAATCAATGCGGTTCAGCTCAGGAGACCCCCTGCTCACACACACTAGTATTCAAATTTAAATAAAAACAGCTTCATTATTTTAGCGGGTAGCTGCCAAGGCAATGAAGGGGTTAAACCTGAGTTCCCTGTTTATTGGGGGAAGAGGGGTGGATGAAGGGGGTAGTTGCCCCAGGGTGGGTGGTTATGCCTTCCGGGAAGGTTGTGGGAGGAGTTAACCCTTTCACTACCATAGCAGTGATAACCGCTATGGTAATGAAAGGGTTAACCATTCCCACTACCCACCCGAGATGCCTAACCACCCACCCTTGTGGCAACTACTCCCTTCATCCAATCCCTCTACCCCCAAGAAACATTAAATAACATAACAACTCTACTACCCACCTCCTCTACCCCAACAACCACCCTCAACGCATATAGTACAATAATGGGCAAAATTATTATTATTATCCAAATATGGATAATAGCTCATTTGCCCATTCAAAATAAAACATAATCCAGCCAACATACAGTAAATAAAAGTCCAATTTACACCTCCCAAGATAAATTATCTGGTGAGATTCCCATAGGTCAAGATACCTCCTAGCCTTGGCATTTAAACTGTGCCTGGGGATCACAAGACCAACCCCTGATGAAGTGTGACTCTGACACGAAACGCGTTGTGGTGAGTTCATACGTAGCGACATGATGCCTGTGACAACGGACCTACGGTAGCTACCATCCAAACACTACAAGGACGCAGACTAAAAGTTGTATCTGGCATGTTATTACTACTTCTTGAGCTGGACTTTGCCCTTTATTATCTGGGACTTTGAGATTGCGTGGTCTCTGGTAATCAGAGCCCGACCCTCTGTTGAGTTGTGGATGATTGGATCATTGTGATCCACCTCTTTTTATGTAAGTGTATTTTGTTCAATTTTTACATATAAATTGTATTATGTTATACAATATATGTATTTAGTCTGTTATTTATCTTTTGCGCCCCTTTTTTTGTTTTTTTTCTGTTTATGGATTTGCCCCGCTGATCACGGGAGATTGGGAGCAGCAAGGAGAATCACATTGACTTTGGAGAGATAAGGAACTAAGGGACAGCGCGCACTGTATTTCTTAAATCCTATTTGAATGTTGTAAGGAAGCTTTGGATGTGTGGAAGGGCCTAGAAATAGGTGCTATTATTTTCATTCAGTCATTATTTAAGTAATAATCCCCGAAGAACAGGGCATTACTTGCCAATAATGCCCTGGCTGGAAGAGTTGAAGGCTTGAGGCGAAGTCGAGGGACTTTAACCTACCCAGGGCATTATTGGCCAGTAATGCTCTGTTCTGAGGGGATTATTATTATTATAGGCTAAATGTAGGCTTTTTTTCATAAATAATAGACACTTTTGTATAGTTATATATAGTAGATTTTTTAATTAAAATAAAATGGTAAATACTGTACATTAAACCACCTCTATATACACTTACACTGCAGCTATCTATTGTATATCCACACACTGCTGCCCCCTCTGTGTGTTCACACACACACACACACACACACACACACACACCCTGCAGCTCTACATACACATCACAGCAGCTCTACTAACAGCACAACAGCTTTACACACACATAAACTGTTGCTACACACAAACTCTGTTGCTAGTGCTACACACAGAACAGAACACACACACACACACACACACACACACACACACACACACACACACACACACACACACACACACACACACACACACACACACACACACACACACACACACACACACACACACACACTACAGCAGCTCTACACACAATACAGCAGACACACACACACACACACACAGACACACACACACACGCTGCTGCTACACACATAACACAACAGCACACCACACACACACACTGCTGTTGCTACACCCATAAACGCTGCTACTGACACACACACACACACACACACACACACACACACACACACACACACACACACACACACACACACACACACACACACACACACACACACACACACACACACACACACACACCACAACAGCACACCACACACACTGCTACTGACACAAACAAACTGCAGACAACCTTTTACTTTGCAGTCTCCTCTCCCCAATTCAACTGAATCTGCTCAGTCAATCTCAGGCTGTGCGTATGTGCCCGCGACGGGCGACGTGACGTCGCCCAAAAACAAATGCATTGCCGCTGCCGCGTATGCTTATAGTAAGCGCGACGGCGACAATGCGACGGAGCGCAAATTTTGGTAGCTGGCAATATTTGATTTTAAGGGCTGCCGCCTCATGTGACAGCCCCTGAACCAATCAAATGCCAGTACGCCCGCGACGCCGCCGCAAAGCGAAATATAACTTTTGCTAGCGGCGATGGTGACGTTACCCGTCCCATCACGTCGCCCGTTGTGGGCACTATACGCGCGGCCTCAGTCAGCTCTGTTTCACGAGGGAGGTGGAGGAGTCAACCCGTGGCTGATACTTCCAGACCAATCCCCTGCCCTGTCTCAGAGCTGTTCTGAAAGCTGATTGACTGGAAATAAACACATTGAAAAAATACACAATGCAAGCTCAAAAATTCCAGGCATTACTGATTGGATAATACCCGGAATTTTTACCAATCAGAGAGCAGGGTTTTTAGTAATGCCTGGAATTTTACTGCTTTAGCCTATAAATGTATTGAATTTTATGCCTTTATTCCTCTTGTTGCCCTGTAAGTTTTTCCCCTTACTCCCCTACCCCAATAAGATGTAAAACGAATGTTGTTATGTGATGTAAAGTGTTATCAGCTTATATTTTCCCCGTGCCCCTTATCTTTTCTGTATCCTTTTGAAAAATACTAAATAAACAGTTATAAAATAAGATGAAAAAGACTGCGCTCTTTGTTATTTATTTGCAAAAAAAATTCAAAGCTACTATATTGAATAGGGCCCATTTAAAGGAAGGCAGATGCGCTCTATAAAATGCCTGCTCCAGAAAATCAGCAACAGCAACTGACAATAACCAAAGACCACATGTTCCTACTTATCTTGTTTCAGAGTTGGTAACCCTAATAATACATTCCAGGATAATTGTTTTTCACCACATATACTTGTGGCATGAGCAGAAATGATTGACAGTGTCTATCTTAGCTGCTATCCTATAATACTTTTCTTCAATTCATATCCTATAGTAGAAGGCTCTGAAAAAAGAAACAAGGTCATCTGCAGTGATGAATGCATCCTACCTCTGTATCTTGTATATCACATTCGGGTTATATACGGTACTATTGGTGGAGTTAGATACTGCTCAGTAACCTGCTATGTAATTTAGTGGTAAGAGCACTGCCTCTGGAGCAGGTGAACCTAGTCAGAATCTCACAGCTTTCCTCAAATTACTTCATCTACCTTTGCTTCCTGCATATTATTCAATTTTAAGTTCTTTGGGGTAGGGATTTTCGTGCCTGCAAAATTCTACACAGGTTGTACAGCACTGTGTAGATTGTCAGCGATATATGGGGGAAAACAAGTTGTGTTAATGTCCTTAAGCAGGAAGGAGGCCACTTTCTTGTTTCAGGATAAGCAAAACACAATGACAGAAGACTCCGTGGACATGCTGTAATATTGTGTTAAAAATGTATATAAATGTAACTATAGATTACTGTATATGGACTTCCATTACAGTTGAAAAGCCCCAGGCAGTAACTCTTATGATCCAACAATCATGTGTGCTGGGGAAAAAAAAGGGAAGACGAGAACAGAAGGCAGTTGGAGTGGAGTATAAGAAGCAGCCAGTTAATTTTCCATGAGTTATCGCGTAGCAAGAAACAGATGCTCTTCTCTGTATCTTGGCCAGAGGAAAAATCCAAAGAAATTTCTTTAAAAAAAAAAAAAAACATTCAAAGAATTCCTTTTTTGTGTCTTCTTTTCTATCACAACATTAATTCCGTGCTATGAAACTACGCCTTCAAAACATTGGTTAAAGACGGAAAAAGTGGGCTATGTTTACAGAGCAGTCAGTTTAAAAAAATCTAACGTGGATTGATAAAAGGAAAACCTAAAGTTGGAACCTACACTGTGATCTTTGGCATGCATCCCATTCTCATTTTGTGATGTGTCTCACGCATGCTCAATCACAGGTGATCCTGTGTCAGGAAAATAGTTTGCACAGGCAGGGTGAGGGCTTTAATGCCTTTGTGTAACATTTAGAAGACTCATTCCATAACTCAATGCCTAAAAAGATAAACACATAACAAGTAGATTTGTCAATTAGTTACAAAAATAACAGTATTCAAAATACTTGCACTACCACCAGGGTACAGAGTTAAGCAGGATGCAAGTACTATGATTAAATTGAATTATTCTACTCCCGCTATGTCAGGTGAATTGGTCAAAGGGTGTTTTCCAGCACCGGAGGTGTCACATTCCATATTGCTTCCATCGTATATTGCACATCTTTTAATGTCTAATGATCAAGATATTTTATTTGTATGGAGTAAGAAGAGTAAGTTTGAATGTTCGTCTGGCGCGTGAGTGCGTTTAAGTATGTGATTACAGTTTGTAGCAGTTTCAGAGATGCACCCAACCAACGGTCAATTGGACTGTTATGAACATCAGTTGTTATTACATTTTAACCTGGGGCTTTCCCATTCTTCATAGATTTTATTGCATTTGCTACGTCTGGAAGAATGCATGTGTAGCACTCCCTCTCAGGAGGAACCAGAAGGGGCGGGCTCATGGTCTATACCTATCCATGATAGGCTTACACAGGCCATGAGTCACCACCACACTTCGTTCACTCATAAGAGGGGCATAAGGGGGGTCAAAAGCCCACAGATTAACCTGTCACAGCCTAGACTACTAGGAGTTACATGACAGGGAGGAGAGATAGGCCAAAAGATACAGACCATGTTACACTCTCCCCTGGGTGAAATACCAACCCACCCTCACTTGGGACCACATTTAGTGCACCATCTGTCAGTCTAGGACCTGAAAGATCACATAGGTTACACATAACCATATACGTTGCAATCAACAAGGACCCAAACCACCCACTGACTACAGCGATGATACATACTGTCTCTTCAACATGAAGAGTACAGAACACTATTTATAATATTTGGGATCAGGCTTCTTTAAAGCCTGTCCCTTGAAATCCTTGACCCAGACATAGTATAGTTTATAGCCTAATCGGGACCTGCGAGGCTAGGGCCAGTGACAGGGAATACCTCAAATACACTGCAGCCACCGACAGGACTCGGCAGAATCAATTGGATTCCCTCTCTATACAACCATCATTAGAGGTGATGCACGAGATACCTGGGGATCTCGGCAGAATCCCTTGGGTATACCCGCTGTCTCTCCAATTGATTCGGTTACAACCGCGAACACCATGGGCCAGGACCTCCCCATGGGACTCTCTCTCTAAGCAACAGAGGTGGTGCACGGATTACCTGACGGTAGAGCAGGGGGTCCTTGTATATAGGCTGGAGGGTCAGAGCAAAGTTCTGCACAGGTATAGACTAGGGTGGGACAAGGGCTGCTAGGGGCTGCTAGGACCTGTGTCAGGGGCATGGCACAGTCCAGGGATTGTCCAGGTATACAGGCGTAACCCTACCCAGAGGAGGGTTTTTTGGAGCGGCATAAGGTGCACAGTGTTCTTTCAGCTGGCACTGGGCCATGAAGCAGGGAGCAACCGGGAACAACAGTCCAGACCGCACCACTGTGGGAGCCGACAGCAGCTCAGTAGAGGCACTTGGTTCCTCAGACGCCATCTTGGTGATGTCACAGCACAACGTCGGTCTCGCGAGACCACCAGGCCAGCTCAAGCCCGGCGCTAGTGATGATGTCACTTGCGGGATCCGTAAGTTCATCACCAAGCTGCGCACTGGACAAGGCCGCACCCGGCGCCTCCTCGAGCTGGGCCGCAACGGGAGCCTGGGGATGAGAAGGAGCGGGAACCTCACCAGACTTCAGGTAAGCGATGTCCCCGGATTCCTCCGCAGGCAGGTCCGGCACAGCGGCGGCATCATCATAAGTTGCGGAGCTCCTCGGACGTTCCGGAACCTCCGCAGTCTCAGGGATGGACGTAGTTGAGTTGGAACTCCTCTCCGAACGGCAATTAAGGTGTGGGCTCTTCTCCGCATGTCCCGCCTAGTTGAAGTCATCAGGGAGAGCAACAGGTGGGGACACCTCCACCAGGACGCGATGCCGGGGCAAGTCAGTCACCCGGACGACCATACTTATGGAGCTACCCTGCTCCGCGGTCACCTGGGGACTCACACCCGACACCTCTGGGGCAGTCCACTCACCCTCAGGAACGGCAGCAAGCACAGATCCCAGTCCTGGGACCAACGATACTTTGGCGCACGGCCCGCAGCAGGCTGGAACTCAGGTCACAGGGCACACAGCATCCGTGATAGGGAAGATAAAGGAAGCCGCGCCAGTTGCGGTGACGACTCTTGAAGGAGGCACACTGACCTCCGCTGGCACAGGGCTGGCAGGCCATAGATTAAAGGTGCCACAGTGCAGGCACCATGCGTCGCTGCCGACAGGACCGCAGGGAATCCGGCAATGCGGGCATAGGCACCGCGGATGTACTTGGCCTCCGATCCTCATCGTCAGGTAGCCATATTGAAGTAGATTGGGAGAGACTGTATAGTATTCCTTCCTCTTACTTGCCTCAATAGTGAATGAGTGTAAGGAATCAGGGAGCGCGTTCCCCGTGGCGCACTCCCTCCTTACCTGATGTCTCGCGCAAGCCCGCTGTCCTTACAGCATGCGCGCTCTCCCGCAGGAGCTTTTCTGACATCATGGAGTCTGGCTCCGCCCCCACTTGCGATGCGCATCAACGTGACGCGTGTGCACCACTCCCAAGCTGCATGTCAACTCTCATCATGCCCACCTGTCTCCTGTGTCTATCTGCCTATCCGTGCCTCCACTCCGTCCTCTCTCTCATTGGTCATGCTCTCCCATATATGCTCAGCTGTGCCACTTGCACTTTGGCTGAGCATAGTTCCAGTTAGCGCCGTTCTCCCACTTCCTGGTTCCTTGTCCTGCCTTGTCTTGTTCCCTGCTGCCTTGCTTTCAGATTGACCTCCTGTATACCGACCCGGCTATCTCCTATGACTCTGCACTTCTGGCTTTTTGACCCGGCTTACCTCTGACCTTCCGCATCTCTCCAACCCCTGACCACGGCTAAACGGACACTTACCATTCTACTGGCTCCTATCTCTGACCTCGTCATCTACTTAACCATCCTACTCTCTCCAATCCTGACCCGGCTGCCCGACCATCCGCACTCCAGACGTGCCCCCATGGCTGTGGGTGGCGTTATATCCATTCCCACCTAAGTACCGGGGTCCCACCTTGTTTGTGGTGAGAACGGCATTACAATGAGCTCTTGGAACTGTGCTGCAGACTTCTCCCAAAAGGAATACAGCCTTTGATAGGATAACTAAAAGCTGATAGCTCCCCCCCCAGGTGAAATTGAGATGTGGAGTGGGTGGGGTTGAAGGCGGACTTGATTCTGCTTAGCTAATTTCTTGAGGGGGTGGCACCAGTGTTTGGAGCCAAGAGGATGCAACTTTATTTTGAAGAATTTTGCAAAATAGAACTTGCAGCCCATGCGGTCTGCTGCTTCTTGGCGGGAGCGCCATTTTGTAGCATAAAACAAAAAGAACAGGCCATTTTAGAACTCCTCCAGCACTCTTTAAGGTACACAGGGGTCCCCGGTCATACTATCAGGGGCCCGTTCCTTATATTTCTCTTTTGGGACCCTCTTGAAAGGTCCAGAGTCTGCCAGGTGCACAATCCCCACATACACTGCAACAGATTGTCCCTTAAAGCAGATTTGTAATTGGGGTTCAATCTCCAAGGATAATTTTCCCACTGGGAGCCCCCAACATATAGCATAACTTTACTTATGGTACCCAGGGTTTTCCACAGTATTGTGTAGACCCTGGCCCACTGGAAGAGGGTGAGCATGCTCCCTGGTATCATACCATCAGGGTACGCCTCAACTAGCACCGTAGGTATGCCTTGTTTCAGGTATGGGTTCACACTCCCTGGTATCATGCCCTTGGGGTACGCCCCACCTGCACAATCAATGTGCAACGTACCCAGGTGCTCCCCACAGTGCATGATGAGGTTTACCCCTGGCCCTGTCTTTAAGCTGCAGTGAAGGGTCATCACACTCCCTGGAAACTTACCTTCAGGGTACGCCCCAACACGGTTGAAAAGGGAAGGGTTCAGGGATTCCTCTCTCTCCCCAGTGTTGCCAAGGGGGAACTCCCCCCTTCCCTGCACAATCTGTGTGCTGGGTGCCCAGGGGCTCCCCACAGTGCGTGGTGAGACTTACCCCTGCCCCTGTTCCCATCCGCCTTCTAGAATAGGAATGGGTGCCCAAGGGTCCCTGGTACCATGCCATCAGGGGCCCTGGCCCATTCTTGCACCAATCTCCCTGCTGCATCCGCTGCTATGTTGCTGCTGTTTTTTAAAGTCCCCTTTTACTTGCTGCGTTTCAGCAGTCCTAAAAGCATGTCCTGATCTCAGCAGCGCCGCCAAATGTTGCACTGTTCCCCACCCCCCCAGTGGGAGATGCACAGCTTCAGGGTCAGGAGAGCTGAGTTGGACCTGCTTTGGTATGGAGATCAGGACAGGATTAGGTTCTTTCTCTGTAGTTCTTCTCTTGGGGGTTTTCACCTCCAGCCGTAGTGGGCTCCAGGGTGTCCAGAGATCAGCCCCCACTATTGCACATGTCTTCCCTCCTGCCCAGGGACTGACACAGACAGGAGTATAATGAACAAGGGTCTTTATTGGCCGGCATTCACTGCAGATAGTTCCATACAGTGGTGCAGAGTCTCAGAGGTTCCAGGCCTCTGAATGGTGCTTACCCCAGATCTTACAGGGCATCTGTGTGCCAAATCAGATGATTCGCTCATACCATGATGGGAGAAACTCACAGCTCTACTGCTCTTTTACTCTTCCAGAGCAGGACAGATTACATTTGGCACTCACTCTCAGGAGGAACCAGAAGGGGTGGACTCATGGTCTATACCTATCCATGATAGGCTTACACAGGCCATGAGTCCCCACCACACTTCAGTCACTCATAAGAGGGGCATGAGGGGGGTCAAAAGCCCACAGATTAACCTGTCAAAGCCTAGACTACTAGGAGTTACATGACAGGGAGGAGAGATAGGCCTAAAAATACAGACCATGTTACACATGATATTGATATACTGTATCAATGGTAGTTTATTCTTGCTCTTCTTATGTTTGTTGATGCCCTGTGTTATTTGAGTTCCTGTACAATTTGTTGTTAAAAACCTCAACTATACTTTTAAATGCACAGTCTTTTTAGTGACCTACAGTATCTTCTAAACATACCAAACCGTGCGCTTTGACACTGACAACTTTGAAGCTACTAGAATAAGCCCCTATGTGTCTTCTGTGCTGCTGCCACCCAAGGTCACATGACCACAGTAGTCACGGCACTACTGCAGGGGGAGTTCCCATTCAGAAGCCTGGACTGCCCCCAGCTTAATCACATCATACGCAGTCCTCAGTGCTTGAGGACTTTTGCTTCTTCGACCGTACCGCCGGGACAGTGAATCTTGCTACATCTGTATTTGGAATCTTCTGAAAAATGAATTAATGATCTAAACATTTTCACATTCTGCTAATTCTAACAATCTGTTTCCATGTTCGTTGCCGTAACCATACTAACCTACTGATACTTTGTCCTTCTGCTGGGCACCAATCTTTGCACTCCTATAATGATCTTGAGTCTGCACTTTCCATTGTTGTTAAATTGGATGAATTCAGGATAGAAGTTTTCCACTACATTGACTGTCTGATGTTTGGGCATACACTTGGGTAATTTGAGGCTTGTTTCTCTTTGTGAAATTATTGATTAATCTGGCCGCTTTTTCATGAGCTTTCCCATCAACCTCAACTGCATGTTAGCAAGTATATTTCCCATTTTAGCCGGGTATACAGTATTGTCGAAGCTTTCATACAGTAATATGGTTGTTCTACGTATTAGCACACGTGCCACTATACATCTTCTTGAACACCCATTGCCACCTTCTCGACACTTTGAGGCAGTGCCATACGGTGGGAAAGGTGAGAGCTATAGGTAAATAAGTATTCAAATAAGCTTCTCTATAAAAAACTGAAATAAGTGCAATTTTCATGGGTATCATGGCAGAAACTTACATAGTTGAGGCTGGTTCTGGCATTTGATTTGAGCTCCACCTGTGTTCTTAATGGAAGAAAAAAAGGAAACAGTTGTAGACACTAAAAGAAATAAATGTAGAAATACGTTTGCTCACAGCTTGGAATATGTAAGTAATTATTTGCACTGCATTGCAAAGCCCTCCTGCACAGATAAGGTTAAGGCAGCAGTTTTTTTGTTAAATTTGAAATTTGAACACACCCCTGAAAATGAAAAAATCTGCTCATTTTCTATAGAGTTTCCTTCTACATTTCTAATCTCTCTCTTTTTAGAGTTTCAGCAACCATATGCTTATCAGATCTGCCATTTCCATCTTTCCTGCTGTCCTCCCCACATGTTATAACTACACAAAATAATAACCAACTGTACAGTTCATCCCTACTGGGTCTCGGAGGGAAAGGGCTTTAAATGAAAAGGGGATTTCAGGGCACTAAAAATGTTTATGGAATCTACATTTTGTAGAAGAACATAATTTGTATACTGCTCTGTTTTGTTTATTTCACTGCAGTGCGTTACTTACATGGTACATGATATCGATGTGCTGATAACGTTTATTTGGATTCAAAGATAACACAATAAACAGCATTCAAACATATTGTTATTGAATCTGCTGAATTGTTAGATCACGTTTCAAAATGCAAAAGTATTGCAGAAGGTCAATAAAACAGCAGCACATATTTTTTCAAAGTTATTTCAATTTACTAACTCTTTTGCTGCTAGAGAGGCATGCAACTCATTGCCTTACTATCTTAATGTCTAAGGGGGCTATGAACTAAGCTCCGAGCTTTCGCGCTGGCCTGAAAAAAAATTGCACGTCCGATAAAAATTGAAGCAGGAGGCGCGATTCACAAAGGCCTTGAGCCCATTTTCTATCGGACGTGCCAAAAACTGGCTTATCGTGCGTGCAATGTATTTTTCCTCTGCTAGCGCACTGAATCGTGCATTAACAATATTCATTTTAATAATAGTGTAGATAGTGTAGATGAGCAGGGGGTCTCCGGAGTTGAACCACATTGGTTTCAGCCTCGGGGACCCCCTACTTCAGGAGATACAGGCCCCGTTATGGGGTGCCGGTATCCCCTGCACTTTTAAAGCTTCAGCGTCACATGACCGGGACATTTAAATTCTGAAGGGGAAACCGGCACCCCATAACGGGGCCTGTATCTCCTGAAGTAGGGGGTCCCCGAGGCTGAAACTAATGCGGTTCAGCTCTGGAGACCCCTACACATCTACACTACTGTCAAAACACACACAACATGCAGCTTCATTACCATAGCGGATAGCCGCTACGGTAATGAATTATTGGTTATTGTTGTATGTATGTCTTTATTTGTATGGCGCTATACAAATAAAGACATACATACAACAATAACCAATAATTCATTACCGTAGCGGCTATCCGCTATGGTAATGAAGCTGCATTAATGTAAATTTTAATAATAGTGTGCGGGAGCAGGGGGTCTCCGGAGCGGAACCGCATTGATTTCTGGCTCAGTGACCCCTGCTTCCCGAGTTACAGGCCCCGGTATGGGGCATCGGATGCCAGTGTCGCCGCCATCTTTATAGTGTCCAAGACGCGAAGTGCCCGCTATAAAGATGGCGGCGACAATGGCACCGATGCCCCAAACCGGGGCCTGTAACTCGGGAAGCAGGGGGTTTCTGAGGCAGAAATCAATGCGGTTCAGCTCAAGGGACCCCCTGCTCACGCAAACTATTAATAAAAATACATTAAAACAGCTTCATTACCTTAGCGGCTATCTGCTAAGGCAATGAAGGGGTTAAGGCACCATAGCATGTTTATTGGGGACAATTGCCCCGAATAAACATTGCAATATACAACACACATCCCCCCCCCCTGCTCTCTAACACATACAATACAATAATGGGCAAAAATAATATTATCCACATATGGATAATAATGCATTTGCCCATTTTAAATACATGAATCACTATAAATACAGTAAATACATATTACACTTACCTTTTCCAGGCACCCATGATGAAGGCCATCTTCATCCTGTCCATGTCCCCTCCGATGCTGCAAAACATACAAAAGAATAAAAATAGTCAATGTAATGTCCCCTAACCCCTTAATCACCCTAGCGGTCATTAACCACTATAGTCATTAAGGGGTTAACCCACCCTCACCCACCACTCGGGAGGCCTACACACCCTCCCCCACTACCCACCCCATGAGGCCTAACCACCCACTACCCACAGGGATGCCTACCCAGCCTGATTTGGGGACAATACCCACTTCCCCCACCCCCGTTAAACACAATAAACAGCACTATATTAAATAAATAATACATAACCCACCCCCTGTGCCCCCCCATAAATACCTGATTTATTCTTTTACATACAGGGTTAATACCCCAAGCCCACAGGAGTCCCCGATGGTCCTGATGGGTGTCCATTAGCCTCACAGTGGTCCAGCAAAAGGTTTCAAACAGGGTCTGGAGGCCCACGGGTGGTCCCCGCCAGGCACCGTGGTCCACCAGGTGGTCTCCGCGGGTCACCATGGGCCCCAAATGGGGTCTCCAAGGGTAGGCCCGTGGGTGTCTGGGGGGCCCCGGGTCAGACCCACTGGTATCTGAGGGTCCTCGGGTGGTTCCCACGGGGGTCTGGGGGCCCTCGGATGGTCCCTATGGCTCCACAGTGCCCCCACAGATGTGGGGCCACCGGTTCTTCCCCGCAGGTGTCCTCCGTGGACCCGGCAGCCTGGTACCCATGAGCGTCCGAGGAGACCTCAGGTGGTCTCCAGAGGTCCCCACAGACCTAAGGAACCAACCCTGTCCTATACATTTAAATACATAAATACCACCCCCCCACCACATACAGTACAGTAATGGGCAAAATAACAATTATCCAGATATGGATAATTGATTATTTGTCCTTTATTGAACACATTAACTAGCATAATAAAATAAATAGAGTTCTACTAACCTCATAAATATGAATTCTCTCCGCCTGCAAGCTCCCTCTGTCCTCCGTAGCCAAAAAAATACATTGCAAATACATTCTGGTGTCACTTAACCCCGTAATCACCTGACCGGTTAATAACCGCAAAGGTAATTAAGGGGTTAAGCCACCCTGGCCCGATACCCACCTTTCATCCATTCATTTGTACAGTGGCTTCATCATGTATGTATGTATGTATGTATGTATGTATGTATGTATATATATATATATATACACGTATATATATATATATATATATATACATATATATATATATACACGTATATATATATATATATATATACATATATATATATATATATACACATATATATATATATATATATATATATATATATATATACACATATACACACACACACATATACACACACACATACACACACACACACATACACACACATACACACACACACACACACACACACACGCATATATATATATATATACATAGATATATATATATACACACACACACACACATGATTAACCAATATACAAAGAAATAGGATCAATAGGATTATAGTGCAATAGCACTTAGAAAAAAAAACAAGTCGTTGGATACTGCATTTTTTATGGAACTTTAAATAATTTGGATTTTTTCTTAGTGAATGCAGTTTTTACTAATATTTTTTATTGCGCGATAAATCAATGCAAAGTCGATCGCAATGCACTGATTTTATCACTATTTAGTGAATAGACCCCATTGTGTGTTAAAACGTTCCTACGGATGTTACCTATGTGTTCCAGAATACGGACCCTCACAGGCATGGTGGTTTTACCCACAAATTGGAGGCCACACAGGCACTCCAACATGTATATACTGTAACATAATTTGTTCTAAAGTTGATAAATTTGCTTATTACAAATGAATCCCCTGTCGTAGTAGATTAAAAGTTATTTGTGTCTTTGGCACTGAGTTGCCAGCTTTGCATGTCATACAACCATAGAATTCCTTTTGTGGTCTGCGACAAACGCCCCTCTTTTGTAGCGCTGACGTCTGTCTGGGTTCTTCCCGACACAGTCTTCTAGGGTTATTTATACAAAAACAGGATCATGCAAAGTATTATATTGCTTAACTCAGGCTTCTGCCTGTTTTATTTTCATCCAAGTAAGGGACTGCAGCTTTAACATGTGTAGGTTAGAGGCACTCAGACATTTTCATTCAGTGGTTCACTTATATCAGTGTCATAGTATTTCCCACACTGTTATTTCAAGTAACAAGAAACCAAATTATATAAACAAAATCCTATCCCTTTCAGGGATCTAAATACACATCAGAATCAGCCTCTAACTGCTGCTGGGCCAACTAACCTGGTTCCCCAGCTTAAAACAATGCCCTCTCATTTAGGGTCACTAGATACTGCATAGTCTTTAAGAAACAGCAATACATATTTGTTTGTCTTATCTGTTCGTGGTGGGAACTCGGTCCCAAGTGTCCAGGCAAATCCTCTGGTACTGTGATACTTGGACGGGCCGTCCACCCCGAACTGGATTCAGGGGAGCAGCGACACCACCAGCCCCCAGGCTCTAAGGAGAGAGACTGAAATGCAAACCTCTCTACTCTAAATACCTGTGCATGTGATTAGAAGAGCAGGTGAGGGAGAACTAGACCCATTGTAATCTGTGGTCTGGATTTTCCATCCAGCAGCCTGAGTTAATGTGAAGCTGTGGAATGGATCATTTTTAACTATTGCTGCACTTTCTGACCTAAAATGGGGCAGAAAGCTGCCTAACATCTTTGGACTATGTCACATATCCCCCTCCCCAGCTCACACCTACTGGGGTGAACGGCCATGGACCTCACTGGGGTGAGCGTCCTACCTGAAATACTTGCGCTAACTCCTCAGTACAATATTAAGCATTCACATGACCCGAATATAAAAAAAAAAAATTTCCATGGCAATTATGGACAATAGTTTTCGTCATAAGAGACTATACTTGGCAAACATATTTTGTTGCTCTCTATTAGGGAACTATTTTGAAAAATAAATGTCTAGCACAAATTCTTATAACCCAGGATATGATAAATATACTCACAAAACCAGACAGTTTCTATTACCTCCCTGGGTTTTTTATTTCTACTCTAGAATATGAACCTCATTATATATGTACCAACCAGAAGGGCCATCAACCCTGTATAGTAATTTGTAGTTTAACTACATTTTCAACGCAGAGAACCAATATAACATTGCAATAGTTACAAAATGCTTATTCTAGAGGCCTAAAATAGCATAACTACACTAGCTTATTTGCAACGTTAAGTGTCCGTGACATAGTCCACACAAGTAATAAAAAAAAATATCGGTCAGTTCCCCAAACATTTTTTTTCTTGACTTCCAGTCCATTACATCCTCTGACTTCATTTCAACACCCGCTGCAACTTTGTGAAAACGGGTAAACAGCCAGTTAACCCACCAGGCGCTCAGAAAGTGTAGCTGCAGCTGTGAAATGGTGTTTTGACAATAAATCTGGTTGATAACTGCCACTATCCCCCAGTGTGTTATTGATTACATGTAATTCTCTGCAACTGGCTAGCTATAAGCACAATGAGGTTGGAGAAAAACTTGAAGGAAGATAACTTACAGTTGCACGTAATGAAGTGGCCCGTCTGTCTTCCTGCATGAACAATGTGTGTGTCTGCGTTGTCTCTTGATGGGATGATCCTCTCACGTCGCCAGCAATCTCTTCTGCCGCCAACCCTGCACCCGCTCGATCGCGGTGGGTGGTCACCTGACCGGCGGCAGTGCCGGTACTTCCGGATGCAGCAGGGAGACACAGATACACCATACACAGCCCGGCGTGCAGGCAGCAGGCACCGGAACACTAGAAATCCTCCCCAGGGAGGTCAGTACGCCGCACAGCCGTGGAATAAAAGCTTCAGGAAAGGCTGATCAGTGTGGCATGAAACTTTAATAGAACATAGTGCAAACGGATCCTCTTGACGCGTTTCAGCCCATCAGGCCTTTGTCAAAAGAGTGATCCGTTTGTAAAAACATGATGCATATATAGCAAATGCAAGTAACAACACCTGTGGTCAAGCCCCAAACAAATGAGTAACAGGTGTACATCCTGACATTGCTGATAATGGCATGTGAAGTTAAAAACATAGCTGGGGTATAATAATTAATAATAAGATCAACAAGCTATTTGTTAATGACAGCTCTCTCAATTTTCTCTTGTAAAAATCAAAAATTAGGAGTCCGGGTGATTTCATAATATTATTGTTGTATTTCATTATAAACTTTATTTACATTGGTGCTTTTTTCTTTTAATGTACATGTTTTTAGTTCTTTTGACCAATATACTAGTGATTTTGGTTATACATGTATTGTATTGTATATGCTTTTTCTTGCCAAACATATAGATTGGTCATTTTTAACCCCAGCTATGTTTTTAACTTCACATGCCATTATCAGCAATGTCAGGATGTACACCTGTTACCCATTTGTTTGGGGCTTGACCACAGGTGTTGTTACTTGCATTTGCTATATATGCATCATGTTTTTACAAACGGATCACTCTTTTGACAAAGGCCTGACGGGCTGAAACGCGTCAAGAGGATCCGTTTGCACTATGTTCTATTAAAGTTTCATGCCACACTGATCAGCCTTTCCTGAAGCTTTTATTCCACGGCTGTGCGGCGTACTGACCCGCTGCAACTTGCAAATGACTGGACTGTTTCTTTAGCTTCTGACGGAACTCTGGGGCCAGATAGTCTTTGTCTTTA